>NC_068937.1:92071550-92371550 GCF_016801865.2 Culex pipiens pallens | reverse complement strand
GCTTATTAGAACGTCTCTGTCCTTTCTAATTAAGCAATCGCTTTCCACCACCTGACATTACCCGATAAACCTCTCCATTTCTCCACCCCTAAAACACATAAAATAATCTCATGTCATGTCGGCCCTCCAACGGATTATGCAAACGTTTGATGTGGCCGGATAACGACTATTTGCCTTCGAGGTATTATTAAAATCAATTCATCTTCAGCCTGGCATGCAACATACATGTACTACATTTACTCATAATGCCTCGAGAGATAGCTCATCCCTCTTTCTTCTTCTTGATTTTGCTAAAACATCGTTCGGACATAAATTGACCTCACTCATGTATGTTGGTGCCTCCAGCAAGTTACGTTCAGAGTCACAGATGCAAGGACGTCAAAGTTGTAGTTTTCTTGTTCACAATTGTGCCACTCAACGTGAACTATCTTTGCAAACGTCACTTCAGTACAAAATTCTCCCACCTGGCGGCGCTAGTGTTCTCGAAACATTCGCACGTCTACTTGTCTCGTCCCATCGCAGATCATCGCCGGGGGTGAAGGTGCAAAACCGGACTGATGAACCCCGACCCATCCTCTTCCTCCAACCAGTCCAGGCAACCGGAACAGCGTCGAAACGTGTCCGGGACCGTTAATTAATTACATTTACATAATTTTGCGCCGGACGCCATTCAACGCGCGGTTCGAAGGGTCGTCTTCCCCGATCTTATCCTGGTAACGAGCGCCGGGAAGTTTGTTTTTTTTTCTCGTCACGAACCGCCAAAGGGACACGACGACGACGAGGACGGCTCCCGATGTATGAATACAAATCAAATTGTGACTAACCTTTCCTTCCTTTCAGGGCGCTCCGGTTGTGGGTATTAGGTATCAAAAGTTTTTCTTTTTTGCTGCTGGGGCTTCGTTATGGGAAAAATGGGAAAAGCTGAGCAGGGTGGGGAGGAAAATGTATTTTTCTTCATATTCTTGGAAGAAAAGTTTGCTCGGCTTATCAAATTAGGATGACGCCGAGGAAAGGCTCTTTTGAGTCACGAAACATGTGGGGGCTGTACTGAAGTTTTGGTCTGAAGAAAGTTTTTCATCAGGGGGGTGAAGTCGGAGTCGGTAGAAGACCCATGGTTGAAGTCAGGTTCAATAAATTCTAACAAGTTATAGTTTAAGTTGAAGTCTGAGTTGCTAAGAATGCAGAAGTCGGAGTCGGTTGATTTTTAACAACTTTACGTGGGAGTAGTTGTTGACGTCGTCGGGGGAGTCAGGTCTTCTTGGATAGCTGTAGTCGGTGTTGAAGTCGGAGTCCGTCAACGACAAATTACGGAGTCGTTAAATCTGCAGAAGTCGTAGTTGGAGTCGGAGTTGAAGTATAGGAAGATTAGATGGCTGCCGTTTTGGTTGTACAAATGCATCAGAACCGTTTGATTGCAAGTTAGAAGCATGCATGAAAGACTTTCTTCCAGTGCTGCTCCCTTTCTTCACGTAACAAAATCAACCCCGTTTGATCATCGACCATGTGTAACTGCCATAACCCATCCCAACCGGTGTAATCAGGCAACATGTCACGGAAGCAGTTTCGCTCGTTTCACTCAGCAGCAGAATCTTCCCTCTTTGCTCCTACCTGAAGATTCACAAAGTAAAGTTCCAAGAAGGTAAAGAGACTCCGACTTGCCTCATCATTCCGAAAGTCATTACTTTTGATGAAGTTTGCCTGGAACTCGGCGGAAAACTATTACCGACTGGCGCTGCTGCAAGCAGCTTGACGAAACTATCAAAATCTATCAGAAACATTTTCAATTTCATCAGAGCAGCTCCCCCTCCGTCAAGCTTTCGACCTTAAGCAGCTGCCGTTGACTGTCGAACGAACTGTGTATCTCTAGGATGGTGCACTCCGTTTCAACCTGAAACTATAAGGTATTTATTTCCCTGAGAAGACGAGGGCCAATGTTTCGATTTCTATTGAAAAGGTTATTTCGATTTCCCCCCCCACTCTCTCTCTCTCTCTCTCTTTCTTGGTTGGGTGCATTCAAACCCCTGGGCACGAAAAAGGAAAAAAAGTCTTTGAGACTCGACTTCGTCGAAGTCTATTTTCAATTTTCACGAGTGCCCTGTTCGATTGATTTGAGATTCGGTAGGCGGAAGCGGGGGAAAACTTTCTAAGATCAAGCCATAAAGTAGGGTCTCGCCTGTATAGCTTTTGTTATTCAGATCCAAACGGGATGGATTGGAGGCTTAGAGATTACCTGATTTTTTTGGGTTAGGTTTTTGGCTAGTTTTCTTCGAGAAACTCACAGCACGTCGTTCGTCAAATTAAGTGGCTGGGTTTCGGGGAAATCGATTATATGGTGATAAATGGGGGAATTTTTGAAGAAATGAAGGTTTATTCGGGCCCGAAAATGGTGATTGGATTGGATCGATGTGAGAGGAATATCTGAAAAGGTTTCTTAACAAAATCATGATTTTAAGATTAAAAGACATGAATTGAAATTTAAATGCATCTCTATTTTATAAATTTATACATTGTTTGGATCTCCAAAATCTGGGAGAACTGACTAAAGAGAGACGAGTGGAAACCCAATTTCACTCGTGAATGTATAAGTAGACTCATAACTTCTTCGAAAACTTGAAAATTTTACCGATATTCGGGTACAAATAATCATTGAAAATCTTTATCAGAATTTCATCAATCTCTACTCGCTAGATGAACCTTAGCAATTCTCTCACACTTCGGTTAAGGATAATTTTTGTATTTTTAATTTGAATGAAACTTTGTGTATACTTTTTAAATGATCAAAGAAAACATTTGCATTATTAATTCGTCCAAACAAGTCTCCATACAATTTTGGCAGCAGCTCTTGAAATATTCGATAATATGTATTTTGAGAACGGATTTTCTGATCAACATTTGATGTGCTTAAAAATAAGTGTTGAGGGGCCTTTTAAAATGTTTGGGTCGATTTAAATCTAAGAAAATATATATTTATATATTTTTTAAAGCACGAACAATTTTACGATAGTTGCATTTTTGGGATTGCCTCAAAAGGCAGAATCGCGAAAGGCCGAATTTTGTCTATTGCTCAGAAGCAGAACTTCTCGGAAGGCCAAAAATGGTTTACAACTCGCGCCTTTTCGCGTATTTTTCAGAAATGCACGTATCAAACATACTAAAGTCATTCAAATTTGATCGTCTGGGACTTCAAGTTATAGTTTCATGTCCCCTGAACAAATTCCTGTACAGACATAGTCCATAAAAGCACGTGTTTAGGCATGGCAGGGCGTTTTAGGGAGAATTTTTTTTTTGTTTTAGTAAAGACATTTTAAAAATCACTCCTCAATATAAGCCAGCTTGTAGGAAATTTCACGGAGAACATTTTCCTTTTTTAACATTTAACGCAAGCCGAGATATTTGCATAAAACATTGGCTTCTATGATTACAAAAGGGAAGTCATATACCTATTTTGGATACTTTTATTTTGCTCGCTGAAAATCGATATTTTTTTATAACATTCAATAAAAAAAACATGAGATTTTCTCGTAATGTGACGTACAATATGTAACTTCTTTTTAAGTTTTTTTTATAAATGAACTTTATTGGGTCGCTTGACCATATAGGGGAAATATGCCCATTTTAATCACTCTAAGCCGTTCGACCAATTATCATCACTTTTGCCGTTTTCCGCTATCAAATCAACATTTCCAGATGTATCCACAATAAAGAGTTGCTTGCTCACTTTTATTTGAGATATTTATTACTTTGGAACATTCAAAAAAACTTTATGAAAGGTGTAATTCATGATCAAAGTGCTGATAGGCCGATAATAGAAATAGGCTATGGGTATGGTTCCCCTAATTAGGTATTTTTAGTTACCCCCCGTCGCATGGAGGAGGGGGGGGGGGTGTATACGATGTTTAGTGTCAGAGTGACATTTGTTTGTTATTATTTACGTTTTTGACGTTTTATAGCATTTTATTTTATTTATAGGCAAAGTTATGGGAAATTAGACGAGTTTTTTATGTAAAATTGTCTAGGAAATCGATTCCCACTATCAGTTTTTAAAAACTTTGTTTGTGATAGCTGACAGAACACTCTAATCGTCTTCACCACGACAACCTGATTTTTACATTCTACTTTCGTTCGTTTCACACTCAAAGGAATGAGTGCTACGCAAAGTCACTCACACAATCATTGACTTCCCTCCTGGAGAAAAATCGCGTAGAGAGCGGTCGTTTGACATTCTACCGAGATTCCGATCATCTCTCCAATGATAGCAATCATATGATTTCTGTCACCACGCAGCATACACTAGGAAGAGAGAGACAAAAACGAGAGAAAGAGCACGTTGTCTCGTTCGGGCGGCTGCTTGAGTGGTGCTCATTTTTCGTTCGTTTCGTCTTCGTATTTACGTTCATCGACCGTCGCCAAGCAATGACAGTCATGATAGGCGTTGTGTGTCAGCGATCAAATATCGTTTTGGGAAATGATCGCTGACAGAAAGTTCTATCGAATATCGAGCAGTCCCATTCAGTGATAGATCCCTTTTCAAGCATTGGGCCTAGGATAACATGTCTAAAAAGTTTCATTGGAATCGGAGAGGGTCGAGTACAAAAGTACCAGAAAAATTCCCGATTTGAGATGGAATTGCTCATTAGACGAAAAAGGTATTATTGAGATATTAGACATGACAAACAAACAAACGAAATCGCCTGCTTTGTTTGTTTGCCTGCATTTGTTTGTAGTAACGTCAGCCTGCATACATATTGGTTTGTTTGCGAGTTTGCTTCAAACCAATTTGTGAGTTTGACAAAGTCTCAAACACGAAAAAGTGCGAGTTTGTTTGTTTGTTTGTCTGTCATAGTTTAATACCTCCTTAAATTGATGATTGATGGATTTTAAACCAGCCGGACCCTAAGATGACAGTTTTCGTGAGATGCGCGTATTCACCGACAGATGGGGAAAGTGGGCCTCGTCGGATCTCCGCCCATTAAATACGCAACTCAAAATTAGCATGGGAAACTTTTTTTTCGTGACGGCTTTCGCGGCACGCTCACTTCAGCTGTACTAGACTAATATTTAAACGTGGCGTATCTCTAAACAAGTTGTTAATGAAAATTATTTTTGTGGACCAATTTTTGAATTTTTGTGGACCAATTTTCGATCGACAACTTACGGACTCAATCCTGCAATAATGAGATTGTAAAAATAGTCAGACTTTGTTGTAAATAACATTCTATAAACAGTACTTTAGGGGATGAATCGAAAATTATATCGATAATTCTCGTAGTTTAAAAAAAAAGCTCCGTTAATGCAAATATGTAAATCATTAATCACAAAAAATGGGATGCACAAACTCCCAGTTGGCAAAACACCATTTCTAAACCCCCTTCCCATCCAAGCTCAAATAAATCTTCCAACCTTACGTCAAGCATTTGAAACTGTTTTTCTTTCGTCCAGTTGGGAGTCCATTACCATCATCAGCCCCGGCAACGACGACGCTGCCCGGTGCTAATGTCCAAGAGGCTCCCAAACCAGGACAAAACCCGGTCATCTATCTCCCATCGTGGCGCTGGCACTCGCTCGCTAGGACCGTGTCCCGTGCTTGCAAAAACAACCTAACCCGAGATGGAAATAAATGGGAAAACAAGAAAATAAATTAATTACCGGTGAAAAGTGAGGTTAAATATAACTCAATTTGTTATCATCGGGGCAGATACATGGTTGGGGTTTTTTTTTCTTCTTTTTCGTTGGGTGGAGTTGGGTTGCTCTCTCTCTCTCTGGTCGTTTGGGCCAAATGATGTGGCCCATCGAGGACGAAAAACAACCAAACTCTGCGCCAGTAATGGATTTCGCCCCGGACGGTGGGGCAACGGGCCAAAAAACAGTCGACTTTTGTAATTCATGGAATGGGCGCTTAAAATCTTGGGATCACTGGAACTTATCTAAGAGTCTCGAGGGAACGTTTTTTATTCTTTTGCTTATTTTGCCTCAGGGTGGAAGATTCTCGATGGCAAATGACCAGCACTAAAGAAGAGCGAGGGGGTGTCAGCGCGCACACGCCAATGATGATCAATCGAGGTGGGGTCAAGATAAATTACTGTCTGTTTAGCTCGGAGCACCTCAACGAGAGACGCCCAAACAGGGATAGGAATGACAGCAGTAAAAGTGTCCACTTTTTGAGGTTTTTGTTAAGAATTCATGTGAAGAATTTATACGCCCACAGCAGAGGGTCGAGAGTAAAATGGTCTCTGTTTGGTGTAAGAGTATCACCAAGAGCAAAATACTCTCAAATCTACGATCGACGCACTTTAACAAAACATTTGTTTATTCAATTTCAACCGATCATTAATCAGCGATGAACCACTTCTAGCTTTTGGATTGAAACTAAGAGAAAAATACTCTCGTGCCGATTATCAACCAAATTGAGCGCATTTTCTCCCAATTGGGTACTAAAGCCCTATGTCAATTTTTATGTACAACGGTAAAAAACACGATTAAAAACCATTTCTGATCACTTTTTTTCATTTTAATGCAACATTTTTTTTGACACGACAACATTTTTTCGATGGATCAACTATGGTCCCCTTGGAACGAGCTGTCAAGTAGGAGCTTCTCTGTCAAGAAGGATCGCGAGGTTAATTTTTCAAAATTGATTTAAAAATCCATTTTAAACTCTTTGTGGTCGTAAAAAGGGTCATTGTACTCAGACAAATAAGCTTTATCGCTGTAAACAATAATATCAGCAATCTTAGCTTCATTTTAGGACCCAATTGAATACTGCTCACCCCTGAGCTCGTGTAACGTGTTCCGACTAGAGATTCGTTCCTCAGATCGATGTCCTTGAGTCCGGTACAGGAATTCCGACGACGAACATGTCTTTCGTCGTGTGTTGTGTTAGTTTTCGCGCCAAGGCGTAGGATGGAAGAAAAATCAGCGTCTGGTTTTTGGCAAGGAAAACAACATGGAACAGCGTTTGTGTGTTATAACTGGTAGCGTTCAGCAGTGGGAGGAAAAACTTCAACAGGTAAATCGACCGTGAAACGTTTGCGGGATTGTCACCGTGCTAGCATGTTAGTCGACACCTGTTACTGATTAGTTTTGGATTGTTTGAAAATTACTCAGACTAGTTTGGGTGGTAAAGCATATTCATAGTTTGATTTTGATTACAAACTTTTTCAATACGGCCGGGAGTAAATCTTAAAGTACTTTGCGTAGTTAAACAGCATGTTTTTACACTCCGTCGCTCATGCTCATGCTTAAACCGACATTTTTTAATCTTTCATGAAGCTAGTTAACAATCAAAATTTCTTAAAATGATGGAAAATTATAAATTTGAAAATCAAAAACAAGCCTTTATTTAATAAAAATAAATCTAAAGAGTCAGAAAACCAACGATCCATAATATAACTTTTTTTCAAAAAACTTTAAATTGTAGTTGAAGTTGTAATAAATGTGCATCCATAATTTCCAATACATTAGAGCTTCAAATATTCTATCCAAATTATGGTAAACAGAAACTTATTGTTGTATGAAAACTGTAATCCTAATTGTGCAAATGAAATATCTTTAAAAAAAACAATTACCTTTCATTTTTATATACAACTTGATTGCAAAACTATTTACAGAATCATGCATGCTCAAGGAGGTGTTATACTACGACAAACACACAAAAAAAACACTTTTTGACAGTTTGCATGCATTTGTTAGCAGAAATGTCAGCATGCACACATTTGGCTTTGTTTGCGAGTTTGCCGCAAATTGTCAAACACGAAAGAGTGCGAGTTTGTTTGTTTATCCTAGTTAAATACCTCCTTAACGTTCCACTGAGCATTTCCATGATGGGCTATCAACAATCGCTTAGAATAGCCAAGTAAAGTAAAAAAAATAATGACCTATCTACAACCAGCTTACATAAAAAAATCCACTTAGCTTAGGAATTTGAATCAATGGAAATGAATCTGATCTTCTACAATGGAAAAGTAAACAAATTAGAAACTTCACGTATGGTTTGGAAAATTTCAAAATCTACGGTAAGTTGACGTTTCCATATTAAAGGTAAACAAACAACTTTGATATGGAAACGTCAACTTACCGTAGATTCCGATCCATGGATTCAAATTTCTACGCTAAGTACAATTTTATAGGTAAAGTGATTGTATGTAGGCCATAACTCGAATTCAGTTGAAATTTGACAGCTATTCATTCAACAATGGTATGTTAATAGTATTCAAATTGAGCACCTTGAGATCGAAATTTCTGAACATTTTTATTTCTTCGCTCAAGTTCTGGTTGAGCAACTCTCTAACTTTTGATAAATTTTCTTATCTCCATGAATGTAATATTTTTAGAAAACATGTGGTCATTTTCAAAGGGCTTTAAATTATGATTTCACCTTAATGAAATGTTTGTCGTGATTTTGAATTGCTGAATGTATTTTGAGAAATGAGGCAATTTTAAAATGGTATCAAAAAAGGTCTAATCGAGTAGCACTTTGAAATATGAATGTTTCCAAACTTTCATTCTTTTAAAAGCCAGATCTCAGCAACCAAAGGTCGTATCAACAAAGTGAAAAAAATTTAGAGAATTTTTTCAGATGTTTGAAGGTATTTATTTTAGAAATGGACCAGCATGGACATTTTTTCATTAATTAAATAAAAACATTTTTCGAAAATTATTATAACTTGAATTCAGTGCACTTCATCAATATTTAACAAAAGTACTTTTTGATTTAGTTTTAAATTAAAAAATTTGCAATTGAAAGCGAAATAAAAAAGGGACTACAACTTTGTCAAAGATGCCAAATCGATAAGAAAAAATGCTTCTCCAGTTATGGGTTTAAATTTTTTCATAGCAAATTTGTATGAACAGTTCTCAAGATTGTTTGAAGCGATGAATCGATGGACAAACTTCGTCCAAATAAAAAAAAAATGAAAGTTGATAAGCGAAAACGTACCGAATTGCTCATGTATTGGAAAAAAAAGTTACACAATTTAAAAACTTGACATATCTTTCGAAGAAAAAAAATACCAAAAAATTATCACAACTTGAATTTAGTGCACTTCATCAGAATTTCACGAAGTACTTATTATGAAATTAATTTAATCGATTTTTTTTTTCTCGTCGTATTTATCCAACTTGGTGAACCTCGTTGGATAAATGTACGAGTCGTGCTGAAAAAATCGTCTTTTTGCAAATTGTTGCATAAACTACTACTTCGTTGTCTCATTTTTAATTGTTGAGCTTTAGTATGACCCTTAAACTACTATAAAGTGATATGACTAACAGGTCAATCGAATATTTTTCAAATTAAGTTTCATTTTTTCCCAAAACCACACCCAACACCGAAGGTCCGTACAAAAAAAAATGAGGATACCCAGACAACAGCCTCTTCCTCTGCTTGCCGGAAAGTTTGGCTGATTTATGGACGTGGCTTCCCGCGGGGTGTCTTTCACTGTAACACACAGCAACTGGCCACGTTCCAAAAACCGCCACCGAGGTGGGTGCCAACAATGAAATCGCCCATGTCAGAGCACACATTTTTGAGCGAGAAAAGGAAACCCCAGGAACCGGAAATTGAAGCAACCGGCGAAAGAAAGGAATTGCTCACGAAAACGGTTCTGTTCTGGCTTTTCCGGGCGAAAGAAAATTTTCTCATCCTTTCAATTGTTCCCTTGGCCACCGAGTCTCTCAGGTGAAGGAAGTGAACCGACGACGATGACAAAAAATTGGCCGATCGATAAAATGTCAGGCCCAGAAACGTCGCCGCCACTCCTGACGGTGCGTTTACGACGCCAGCCGGAAGCACTGACATGAAGAAGAGAAACTTTTCCTGAGCATTTTTTTAGGTTCATTTTTCTCTCTATTTCAGCCAGTTGTTTCTTCCGGTTTGTCGCAGACCTTAAAAATCTTGTACAATTTCTCCCCCAGGAGCCTTCGAGGAGGCCGGCGCTTTTCTTTTCTAAACTCATTAAAAATTTGATTAAATCCCAAAGTTTTCGCTCACACGCACCGACGCCTTAATTAGAGTTCTGGAGGGGGAGGAGGGCATCGTCCTCATTCGCGCCGAGACGTTCAAGCCGTCGCCGGTCAGGAAATGGAGTTCGTTGAAGAAAAGGAGGGCAAATTTCTCTCTGGCGAGACCTTCCCCCCACTCCCTCAGCCAGTTGGTTTGTTTGTGGAGTCAATTAAGGAGTAATTCACACGCGCAGGAGGAGGCATTTAGGCTCAGGTGAAACATAAGCGAAATTGGAAATTAGATTTGGTCCAGCTCCCGCCCCTTTGCAAAAAGTTTGGTTTGGTAAAACAGTAATTCAGAATAGAAGAAGTGTTTTAGGGAGATGCTTCAGGTGTTGAAACAAAGTTTCAAACATGATCTCGTGTGCGGATGCCAAATTTCCACGTGTGCCAAAAAATATTTCCCTCCTCACAAAAACAACAAACTTTTGACTTCTGCCCCACTGGCTCTCCCCTCCCCCCTCTTGTTTAACGCCCAACAAAGGCCAAACGCCGTGAAAATAATGTTCAAAACAACTGTCTACCTCCTCCACCCACTCTCAACCGGCAACGTACCGCCAAAGACGCTCAATCGCGCGGTCCCTCAAAACAACCGCCAGTTGGTATCGCCGGCGGCGTTCATCTTGTAACTGGCCGATGATTGATGATCTTCGTTCGGGAAAAAAAGAACTACCTCTCGCATCCACCTACTTCTGATTTTGGCCTTCCAAACCAGACTTTTGGGTGGGAAGATCCGACCCTGCCTGGCCCAAATGCTTCCCCTCACTTGGACACCTTTTCCGACGGTCCAGAACCGGCTGGCGGTAAAACTGCTTCGCCGACTTCAATCAGTCGTGTTGGCTTTAAAGACTTACACATTGTAAAGGCGAGGGATTTTTTGTTGAAAATATTTGGAACGTATTGAAAGTGCCAGTTCTTCGGTTGGTGAAACAAGTGTTGAAGTTGGGACTCTGGGACAGACAAATTACACATTTCCAAAGACAATCATGGAAATTTAACTTCGAGACACTCCCTTCCCGATCCCTGGATTTGAGGCCAGGGCTCTCTGGGCACGGGGGACATTTTCTGATGCATACATGTTTGGTAGTGTGTCCCAAAAAAAAAAGCGAACTTTGTTTCTGAGGCAAAAACCTATCGAAATCCGGACGAGCTCGAAGGTTTCCGCCCCAGAAACAAAGTTTTCATACAACGCAAAATTCCCAAAAATCGTTTAGAACTCGCGATTTGCGATTTACAGAAAAATGGTCTGTTTTCATAGAAAATATCATATTTTGTTTTTAATCCAGGAAGTCGTCATGTTTCATTAGCAGCATGTTAAAATTAGAAAAAAGAAATTTTCTGCTTGAAATTTTTACGAACCAAAAACCATCTAAAAAATTGTTGTCGCCAAAACTAATACAATCATCAATGTAGGCAATTTCTTTCTGAGCAATTTGGCTTTTTGAAAAATTAGTTTTTGTCATTCAGTGCCAAGATACAGCCATTTTAGTAAAATAAAAATAACAAATTTTCAAAATTTCCTGTTTAAACTCAATTTTATCACTGCCTGCTACTGCCAGCATTTTTGTGTTTTCAAACCTTTTGCATTGTTTTATAACAGCAATTTATAAGCAAAATCAATCATTTTCATTTATTGAACTATGTGACGTAAGCGCCAATACTAGTCTAATCATCTAATCTAATCAAACCCTAGCGCAGCCAATCTTTCGAAGGGATCCTGGAGAATTCCTTATCAACATTTGTAGTTCAGTATTGCATTAGAATGCATTGAAACATCACAAGCGTTAATGCGGCCAGGTCTACTGCGTAAAGTCGAATCGCAGAGACATGGTTCGTTTAAGTGGGTTGAGTTTGAGCACGGAGTGTTCGAACAACAACTCTATCCTGAATCGACAGGCGAGGAAGAAGCGTAGGGACACACCACCATACGCTTCGTGATTTGGTTTTATTCGTTGAGGGCACCATGCTAAGAAGGCTTGGTACTCCGGAACCCTCTGGGATGGGACATTGTATTTCCACGAATGCCCTGGACACTATTTGCCGTTGTTATAGCGCCACAACTCGCTCTCTGTAACAGTATTCCTAATTCCAGTCCAAGCTCACTAAGTCGTCATGGCCAAGTGGTTAGCATTTTTGCTTACCAATCCAAAGGACACAGGATCGAGCCCTGCCTCGAGCGACTTTGATTTTTCATTCATGTTCATCATATCAAATCCCTGTGATCTTAACTTTCTCGTTGGGAGCAGATGGGAATCGAACCCAAAACCATTCGCTTACAAAGCGAACACCGTTACCAGTCAGCCACGGCCACTCCTATATGTGACGTAAGCGCCATTACGAAGAAAATCATTTTAAATTAACCGCCTTTAGTAAAACAAAAAAATTTTTTTTCAAAATTTTTATGAAACTTGCTTTTTTTATTTTAAAAAATAAACATATGTGGGTAATTCTCCGCCAACTCACATACCAGTTGCCCTGACCCCTCTTCGATTTGCGTGAAAACTTTGTCATAAGGGGTAACTTTTGTCTCTGATAACGAATCCGAGGTTCGTTTTTTTTATATCTCGTGACAGAGGGACGGTATGCTATATAATGCGACAGACACGGACGACGAAACAAAGAGAAAAGCAAAAAGTAACTTTTTCAAAACTTTTTTTCGTAAAATCACGATAACTCGTTATGAATACAAGCAAACCTCTTATGTTTACATACGTTTTTTTTTTGTTATTGTCTGCTCAACAACTTTGTAGAACATTATTTTACTCTAAAAAATTACCCTGCAAAGTTAGAAAAAACACGAAATTTTAAAATGAAATTTTTGTTCTGAATGAAAAAATGACCCTTCTGGGTGAATGTAGATTCAAAAAGTACATTAAATTTCCCTTTAAATGATATGTAACGGTAACGGAAAATTGAAGAGTTTATTAAAACGTTTTTAGTGTTTTTATTTTGTTGTTGAAAAAAACGTTTTTTCGGAATTTTGAGTACGCCATCAAATCGAGCGTTATAATATTTTTTGATAATCTTTCGAAGTGTTCTGATATAGCATTCCGTCGCTATCTTGTTCTTGTTGCACGTGCATTTTGGGTCAGTTTCCTATAAATCCATATTCCAGTAAAATTTAAATAAATTGTTTTAAGTAACCACAAGAACAATGCTCATCTTTGAACGAGCGGCTATTATCCACTTTTGGCAAAATCGAGATTTTTGCTCCAGGTGGTAGAGGATGTTCCAACGC
Organism: Culex pipiens pallens; assembly: GCF_016801865.2. Taxonomy (NCBI): domain Eukaryota; kingdom Metazoa; phylum Arthropoda; class Insecta; order Diptera; family Culicidae; genus Culex; species Culex pipiens. Next base: position 92,358,316 of record NC_068937.1, on the reverse strand, counting down.
ATCTTCTGAAACTTGAATTTCACCAAAATATTGTTTAGTTTTGGCAGCCGATGCGAAAAACCAAACGGCTAATATCCCATTCTCATTTGACATTGCCGTGGCGAAGATTTGGTGACAAACACAAAAACGCGTTTTTCTCGGAATGCTTGATTTGGCAAAATAGTCGAATCTTCAATTATGGGAAGATACACGAACCGAGATACTTTTTTTTAATAAAATCTGACAATAACGATATCGGGGAAAAAAATAAAATTTTCATTTAAAGTATGATGACTTAAGGTGAAACGGGACGCCAGGTCTTGGACAACTTCTGTTCAACTTCAATCAATTTCTGAACTCGACAGATTGCTTGTTATTTGTCTTCTGTACAAAAGACTAGATTTTTCGTACTGAAAAACTCAGTAATTTCATCAAATTGCGTTTAAAAACTCGAGTTGTGGTATGTTTGTTTCCAGGACGAAAGTTCTTGTAAAACTCCTGTTGAACTGAAATCAATTTCTGAACTCGTTATATTTATCATCGGAAACACAAATCATGTTACGGTATTTTTTCATAAAACTGCGTCACCTTGAGTACCATTTGTAGCGTCTTGCAAATACAAAAAAAAAGGCCGGATACCCTCTTTGTTTACAAACTTAAATTTGAAATAAAAGATTTCCACAATTAATTATTTTACAAGGAACAAATATTTGAACATCAAAAGGAGATTCTTCCATTTTATTTTTTTTTTTTTTTGATAATCTTTCGAAGTGTTCTGATATAGCATTTTGTCGCTGACGTACTATCTTGTTGCACGTGCATTTTGGTCCAAGTTAAGTTAAAAACGCCATTTATAATTCATAAGTTTCCTATAAATTCATATTCCAGTAAAATTTAAATAAATTGCTTTAAGGAACCACTAGAACACGAACCGGATCCTCATTTTCCCTCGAAAAAATCACGTGTCCATCGCTGGCGGTGACGTGTTTTCCCAAAGAAAGAAAGAAAAAGCAACCTTCCCCAATCCCCACATTACGTTGGTTAGAAATCACGGTAAGGTGAGTACGCTGTGTCCCTCTCTCTTATGGTTTCTGCCGGTGACAGTTTGATATTTTAGCCGATGATATGTGTGTTACGCCGGTGTATGTGTGATCCGGTATGTGTGCACAAATATGTTTTTGTTATGCTGCGATCCTCTCGCGGTTCACGGGTCCAGCGAAAATGTTGGGGAAATGTGGGCCGGGGTCAGGAATTGTTTTTCCTTCGTGTAATGAAAAAATATTTTCGTTTCCATAATACCAACATTTAGGGGCAGGGGGGACAGGAGAAGGACTCACTAGGGTTTTCGGCTGTGCGGTTCAGTTATGAATGCTTTTTCACCTCGTGGAGCCACCATCACCACCCTCACCCCTCCCTTTAGGGTCAACCACGGCCGGGGTCTTTTCTTTTGATGTTGTTAGTTCACGTGGTGCAGTTCACACGACGTCGACGGGTGGTGTAGTATACATTCAGGCACGCGCGCGTTTTCCTACCACCTCCCACCCTCCCCCGCTATTGTTCTGGTTGTTGTTGTTGTGCCACATTCTATAAAAAAGGACCTCCCCCCCTCGGCGAAGGAATTTAGCCACCACCAGAGTGTGCAACAAAGAGAGTTGTTGTCCTGGATACTGACCCCCGACGGTGTTGTTGTTCTGGATGCTGCAGCAATAACAGTGCACTGAGATACTGCAACTGCACACGAGAGGGCAGGGGAAAATGTTGGTGAAATGTTTTCATGAAGATGTACGAGGGTGCGTTGCGATGGTGATCTCTTTCTCTCCCTCATTTCTAACCAGCCTCCGGGGCATTATCTAATGAAAGGGAGCTCTCAGGTTATCGGGAAAGAAGCCAACACTTTATAGCATGATAGATTCAAAGGATGATTCCGGTGGTGATGCTGGAATTTGCAAGTTATTGAAATTTGATTTGAATAGTTGGAAACCTTTGTTGAGGATGATATTGGATTTAAGTTAAATTTTACAATTCGTCGCTGTCGTGCTATCTTCGGTAAGATGTAAAAGGTAAGAACACCATTTTGTGCTGCTCACAATTTTTTTAACCTTTTGACCTTCACAGATCTCCAAAATTCAATTTCAAGAGATATCATGAGATATTCAATAAAAACCGGAAAAACTCTGTGCATTTTTGTCACTCTTCATATGAAAGGAGTCTTGATCTGATAGTGCTATCTTGAAACACCCTGAAAGTTGCTGTTAGTGCGACAACTGGCCAAAGGGATTTTATTCAAAACGCGTTTGACTCACGCACATGCCCGTCTACTGTAAACATTTTTAATTATAACTCGAGGCTCCAAATCGAAGCTGTCGTGCACAGATGCACAGAACAGTCAGCCAAACGGTTTTTTTAATTGTTTACATTTGTTTACACACAACGTGTGACAAGATAGCACGACAACATCAATTTGGTTATTCATGTTGCTGCTGAATAACAACTAAGAAGCCATACACTCAACCACCGGTGGTTGGTCACACGTCGTTTGACACTTTTTTAGTTTGTACCCCGTTGGTATGACAAAGTCAAGCTGAAAATTGACGAACAATCACTTTTTACACGAGATTCGCATTTTCTATCAAACCAAACGTTTGGTAGTAAGTGTGACCTCTGTGTAAAGAGGGTGTCAAACTGAAAAGTGAGCCGTTCGTTTGACAAAAATTGGTGTCAAACTATCGGGGTTTCATTGTAAAACAAAAACTTAAAACTGGCACCACTTCACTTATTTTTACGACGAAACTGTCAACACTGCAAATATCAGAGCATGGCATTTCTCTCTTTTTGAACCTACAAATTCCAAATGTTTGAAAATTCACAGAAAGATACAAAAACATTGAAAAAGACTTTAAAAACTGCGAGAGATTGGTCATAGAAAAGAGAGAATGCGTTACGTGATTTTTGATGATCCCATTTTGTTTACATCTACAAAGTAGGAGGCTGTTCAAGCACAAACATTACTTTTTTCGTACTGGTAATAACCAGTGCAGTGGTATGTGCTTTATTTTGCAAAGTTGTGTGTTTCTATCGATTAGGAGGTTTTCTTTATTACAGGTGTCAAAGAACTGCGTCGTGTGTGTCATTCTGCGATGTCGATGTGGGAATGAAGGCTCCCAGATTTGGTGTTCTTAATTTAAGGTCAAATATTTTGTTTAGAAAAACAACTTTTTGGTCACTATAACCCTGGCCATTGTTTCCTGAGGACACTTGATCTCGAGTCTGTATTTTGGCAGTTTTTAATCGAATTTCCTACAAGTTTGTCGTTGACCACTATTTTATACGAGGTAACGGCTTCGAGATACAGCAATATTTAAATAACGAAACACAAAAATATTCAAATAACTTGCGCCCTTCACACATGCAATTCTCGAGTGCAACATATACACAAAAATGGCTTATATAAGCCAAGGATAACATGTCAACAAATTTTCATTAATATCGGAATGGGCCATGTACAGCCGATTCCCTATTTGGCATGGAATTGCTCCGAGCAAAAGTTTCTCAAAGTATAAGTAGGTTTTTCACAGGAAAACAAATGAAAAACTGGAAGAGCTCGAAATCCGTTACGAGTTCGATGCAAAATTCACCATTTCAGGATTTATATACGTTCATGTTGATTTTCACGAGTTCCTTTTCGAAGACTAGATCCCACATTTCAAAAGTCACTGAAACCATTCTGAATTTTAGTAAATACAGTCCAGACTCGACTATTCGAAGTTCTCTGAAAAAATCACTTCGGATAATCTAACTGCGAAAAAAAGTTCTTGTTTTAATCGTTGAGCTCAAATATGTCCCAAAAAAATATCTAAAATGATTTGAAATTTAAAATTCAACATGCCGGCCTAAAAGAGCAATTATAAAATATTTCAAAAATGCATTTGGTAATGTAACAACCACATCACCACGCAAATTTTACTAAATTGGTGCTGAGAACTCGAATTCTACACAGCAAAAAATCCGATGGTAAAATCGCATGCAAAAGCATGCACATTAGGGTGGTCCAAATCCGGACTTTTTTGGGGCTACCCCCTGAAATCAAAGATTGACCCATCACTAGGCTAAATTCCAAATTTGAGCTCATTCTGACCACGGGAACCCCTCCCTCCAATCGCTTAAAGTTTGTATGGGAAAAATCGTCAAAATGTATGGAGAAAAGCAACTGTTTTACTTTTTTACCTGTGGAGGGCGCCATAATTATCCGATTCTTACCATTTCTCAAATGTAGAACCGTTATTAAATTTAGAACAACTTTCCCGAAGACGCCATATTTTTAGGATTTTTTCCCGCGAAGTTATTAGCGCCCAAAACTGACCATTTTTGCGCGGCCAGCTGTAAGGGGCTACCTAACAACGATGTTTATTTCCAATTCGTACACGCACGTGCTCTCTCTCAGGTTCAAACTCTCTCACGAGTTTGCTTGCCTGCCTGCCTGCTTACCAACAAGCGCGCGCTGTTTCTCTGCTTGGAGTTTTGTCGTCGTCGTCGTCGTTTTCGTTTGCCATCCGCTGCGCTGCGTTCTTGGCATGTTTATTATCATTTTCAACTAAAAGAACAGGTTTGTTTTGAGATATATTTAGCATATATAATTTAGCATATAAATTCTTAGATTATGTCAAAATTTAAAAAAAAAGTGCTCTGAAAAAAAATAATTAAAATAAAAAACAGCTTAGGCTCATTTAAAAAATTACAGCAAATGTCAGGTGAACAGGGTTTATTTGTTTTTCCAAGCATTACAAGCAGTTGTTATGCTAAATAACATGATAATGGCTCAATTATTAAAAAAAAATCTTCAGGTAATGCAAATTTTGCTCCTTTAGGTAGTTTTTTTTACTCAAATATACATTATTAACAATCAATACAAATCAAGGCATACATTTATTGCTGCAAATTTTCATTCACACAGAAAAAAATCAATTCCCGTAATCGTGAATTAAGTTCACGAATGTGAGATTCACGAAGGTATTTATTCATGAGTATGGTGCATTTGCACCATAAACGTGAATATATTCCTTTGCGGTTCTCATAATCGTGAACAGACTTCACGGTTTCGAGAATTTATTTTTTTCTGTGCATACTCTCTAATTTTTTTTTTGTACTTTCTGGAAATTTCTTTCTGTGTTCCTCGACCACCTGCAACAAATATTGTAACTGTTTCTCATTTTTTGTCAGTTTACCTGTAAATTTTTCGATTAAGGAAACACCTTTTTCTGCACAATCGTTAACGACCTTCAGATCTTTCAGTTGCTGCCTTCCTTTAAGATACTCTTCGTTGTTTTCCCACTCATTTGGATTCAGTTTTAAAAAAAAACTGAAGAAATTCCCGTTATCTCAAAAAACTCCATTGTATTTCTTGTAACAAAAGCAGATAAATTAATTATTTTTTTTTAAATTTTGACATAATCTAAGAATTTATATGCTAAATATATCTCAAAACAAACCTGCTATTTTAGTTGAAAATGATAATAAACATGCCAAGAACGCAGCGCAGCGGATAGCAAACGAAAACGACGACGACGACAAAAGTCCAAGCAGAGAAACAGCGCGCGCTTGTTGGTAAGCAGGCAGGCAGGCAAGCAAACTCGTGAGAGAGTTTGAACCTGAGAGAGAGCACGTGCGTGTACGAATTGGAAATAAACATCGTTGTTAGGTAGCCCCTTACAGCTGGCCGCGCAAAAATGGTCAGTTTTGGGCGCTAATAACTTCGCGGGAAAAAATCCTAAAAATATGGTGTCTTCGGGAAAGTTGTTCTAAATTTAATAACGGAAATGGTAAGAATCGGATAATTATGGCGCCCTCCACAGGTAAAAAAGTAAAACAGTTGCTTTTCTCCATACATTTTGACGATTTTTCCCATACAAACTTTAAGCGATTGGAGGGAGGGGTTCCCGTGGTCAGAATGAGCTCAAATTTGGAATTTAGCCTAGTGATGGGTCAATCTTTGATTTCAGGGGGTAGCCCCAAAAAAGTCCGGATTTGGACCACCCTAATGCACATCACCCTCGTCAAAATAAACACTTAATATTACACACTGCATGTACAACTTTTGTAAACACAAAAAAAAAATTGCAACCGACGGGAATCAAACCCAGCACCAACAGTAAGGACTGCCGCCTGGAGCTTATTAGCTCCAGGCTCTCTATTCAAACTTACCGTCGTCAGGGGTGACATTGGGTCTTGAGGTGAGATTAGGTCCTACAAAAATGCTTGAATTTATTTAACCCAATTTCACCCCTGATGACGGTATTTCTAATTCACAGAGTAAATCTGGAGCAACACGAGAAAAGGGCGGATAAGCATTTTAACAGTTGGAACTATTTGTTATTTCTCAAGCTTCAGGTAACTTTTTTATCAAAATTCGAAATGGGAAACAATAGCTGACTTCCCCAGCTACCATTTAACACTATGGGTTTTGTAAAATAGTTGCCTATTGCCTGGGAAATCGCAAATTTGTTGCAGCTATCAAACTTCTTATGAGCTTTTTTCAAATGTTGCTCCAGAAATGCAGCACTAATTTCATTTTTTTTGTCAAACCCGTAAATTGTTTGTCAAACCCGTAATTTCAAATTGTTTGTCAAACCCGTCCAACAAAGGTGTGAGTCATTCTGCGTGTATCCTCCAGAGCAAGCAGCAGTGAAGTGCTCAGAGCTCTAAAAGTTTCTTCGAATTTTTCGCCGTAATTTACCGTGATTACCCGCGAGTTTGCTCCACCAGCATGCCGAAGGCCGGCCGTGACCGTGGCCGTTCGAGTGCGGCCTCGAAAAACCCGCGAAGTTTGTCTACCGGCCGAATGCAAAAAGGTAAACAAAACAACGCCGCCGCGTCGCCCGCCATCGCGCAGGGAAGCGTGTGCGCTGATGGATTCAATCCGGAGTTATTACACGCTAATTACCGTGTCCAGGATCGCAGCCCTATAAGACACAGACTCCGCTCAGGTACTTCCGGCAATCTGTCGATCGGTGGCGCATCAACAACCGCCAACATTCCCACCAGTAACAAGTTCGCGAGACTGAGTGACGAGGAAAGCTACAACAACAACACCGACGGTAGCAGCACAACCGACGACGACGACGACGATGGACGTGCACGCAAAAATGGTAGTACGACAAAAAAAGTTAATTCTCCGAAGGAACGGCGACCACCTCCAATTTTTGTTTTGGATACGTTGGCGGACGATGTTGACGAGTTGTTGGAAGGCCTCCAATATAGTCTGAAAATTGGCAAATCGAAAGTTCAAGTGATAACTTTCACCAAAAAGAATTTCGACCTGGTGGTGAAAGATCTGAAGCGTAGCAACTTCAAATTCTACACATTCGATCCAGTTGAGAAGACCGCTGTTAAGATAGTCCTGCAGGGCTACCAAGACCGCCCAATCGCCGACCTGAAGGGACATCTCTCGAGTAACGGAATAACGCCACGGGAGATAAAAGTGCTCTCGCGCAAGACAACAGTCACAGGTACGCACACTCTGTACCTGTTGTACTTCGACCGCGGCACCGTCAAAATCCAAGACCTGCGTCGGACTAAGGCGTTGGACGGTTTTTGGGTAAACTGGCGGTTTTACTCCAAAAACCCAATGGACGTAGCGCAATGCCACCGTTGCCAGAAGTTCGCGGAACTGCAACCTCCCGCCCCTCTCGAAGAAGTGTGCACTGCCGTGCAAGGCGGACTTTGGGGACAAGGCAGAGCAAACCAAGGCGCGCATTAAGTGCGCCAACTGTGACGGCAACCATACCGGTAATTACCGCGGATGCATCGCGCGCAAGGCCTACCTCGAGGAGCAGGAAAAGAGGAAGAAGAAAGCAGCAGCATCCCACCCTTCTCAGCGGAATACGAGCGCAACCGTTCCTGCAGCTGGACAGCGTACGGTTCCCGCAGACAACTCAGCGTTCCCTCCTGGATGGGGGCGATCGTTCGCCAGCGTGGTCGCTGCCGGTAGCGGCGATGCGGCCCAGCAAGAAGTAACCGGGGAAGATCTCTTCACCTTGCCGGAGTTTTTTGCTCTAGCGGGTGAGATGATGACGCGGTTCCGGACCTGCCGTAACAAGGCGGAGCAATTTCTGGCCCTTGGGGAGCTAATGATTAAGCACATCTACAATAGATAAAAAAAAACTGTGATTTAGTTTAAGCTTTTTCTATTTCTATCCCCTTTCTTTTGCAATTTCAGTAAGTTTTTTTCTATTTTTTTTCTTACTCTTGGTAATCTCTTAGTCATAAGCAATAATCGTTCCAAAATGGATTGAGATTTAACACACAGCTGAAAGGAACTCCAAAACTCTGTTATGTACTGCGAATGAACTAATTGTTACATGATTATTCACTAATAAAACCGAATTGAATTGAAAAAAGGTGTGAGTCTTGGCTTGTTTGCAAACAAAGATAGTTATAGTTAAATGGCATCACGACTATTACCGAGAAATTGGCACCATTGCATTAGCCCAGATTTTTAAAATCTTTTTTAATTTATGTGACAAAACACTCAAACCTTTAATCTCACTTACTAACAATTTTCTGCCAAGTTCATTCCGATTCTTGTCGTCAACAAACAGATGTAACATAAAATAGAAATTCAAAATCTTATTTGTCATAGTTTCTCTCATTAAAATCAATCAAAAAAATGGCCAACAGCTTTAAAAAAAAGCTTCCATGCTTAACAATTACTCATTTCGCCGATAAAGCCAATCCATCAACCAGCTTTGTCCAATCACCAAGCTTTCACCCCACCCCCAGTTCCAGATTGCAACTCCTCGTCAGGATCAGGTGTCGATGACGTCAATAACTCCCTCTCCCCCTCCTTCGCACTCTTTCCTTCACAGGTGTTTGCAATGCACCTCACAACTTTAAAAAAAAAACTTTCATCATCTTCCCGAACCCTTCAGCAGTGTGCAGCCTGCGCTCGTGACCTATAAATTTTCCATTTTTCCTCCCTCCCGCAGATTCGTTTTTCCGGCGCTAGGCCGCGCTGAAAAGAAAACTTCCCACTTTTTTTTATTCCTGGCTCTCCTCCTTTCTCGTTCAACTCCCGGTCCGGGTTGGTTGAAAAAAATCGATTTTCCCACCGACTTGGTCGTCCTAAATCATCGCGCGATCGTGATGTGTGTGATGTGCGCCTACCTTTATGGTGCTGCGATTTCCCGACGGCTTTTCTTCAGTCTCTCTAGCTAGGGGGGACACCGTATTTTTTTCCCCCAGCGTGCAGCAACAGTTTTGCTCAGGTAATCCTTGTTTTGTCGTCTCGGGGGGAAAATCCTTTCTGGGGTTTTTATTTTCTTTTGCTCGTTTGTTGAATAAGATCAAACTGGATAAAATTTCTCACTCACTCGAACGGTTTTCACGACTTTTCCTCTTTTTTTCACTAACCAGATAGATATCGACAGTGTGGGGTAGAGATTTTGTGTGTGTGTGTTGAGCAAAGGTTAGAACATTTGGGGACTCACTTCTCACTCTTGTGTAGTATCTTCTTCTACTAACAACAACTATCAACTAGCTACTTAAGGACGAAGGGATATATGCTGCAACGATGATGTTTTTCCTAATTTCGTGATACACTCTGAGGATCCCATCACATTATGTACACACACTCACACACACAAAAATGCTTGAAATTTCACACCTTTCAGGGGGACAAGCGTTTTTCCTCTTTCACTCTTCCCAGCATCCGACTTTTGTGTGGTCACCTCGGAAGTCGTCTTCGTCGTACATCCAGCGGAGGTTCGCGCGAATTTCCACCCACACTTTTTCCCCCAACCACCACCAACAAAAGAAAACGGCCCTCCGAGTCCACCCCGCTAGTGTCGCGATAGGGGAGATGAGGATGTTTTTTATACTTTGGATGCTGTGGATGCTACTTCAGGCTGGCTGGCTGGCAATATGATTATGGATGTTCTAACAAACTCTGAAGCGCGACCTCGTCACAACCGACGCACACCAGACTGGCGGACACTGTTCCGCCAGCACATCCAGCAACGTACGGGATTCTGAGGCCAGGAGAGCCAAACCCGAACCCGAACGTCGGGAAAACTCCTCTCCCACGGGAGAGAGAGAGAGCGAGTTGAAAAGTGGAACACTCTCGCGCTCATTTCCCGCGAAACTCGCCGCGAACAGCAGTATGGAACTCTCTCGTTCGCTCTCGCGTAAGCAGTTCTCCGTCATAACATCAATTAAGTCTTAACGTAACACATTATTTTTCATGACCTAATTTAGAGCAGCATCAGCGGTGAGGAGCGAGCGTGGAAAACGCTGTGCAAGAGGGATGCTGGAAGTTTGAGGAAAAACCTGCAGACAAAAGCTATTGTTTTTCCTTTCGTGGAAGGACGTTGGATGCATTTTGTACTGATTGGCTGAAAATGTGAGCACAACGAAATAATTGGTAATACTTTTGTTTGGATGCTTTTGACTGAAGGTGATTTCGTGAAACTGCCGAGATCTATCAACAATTTCGAAGAACGCGTTGAGTTGAGGAGGGATTCGAAAAATTTAGTGCTGCAGTTTGCAATACATTGCCAACATTGTTCACCATAGAAACACACCGACATACTAATTGGATCAGTTTTCCATGAACAAAAAAAAACATTGTGCAGAAAGTTTGTTGGTCGGTGCTATCTGAAGTGAAATTCTTGGATCGACTACAGACTATCGAATACCACATTACTTTAAAACTATGACTGGACTATTTGAAAATAATTAAATTTTGAATAAATGTTGATTGCATATATTACGCATGTTAGCGCCAAATTTCAGACATGTTTTTTTATTTGAGTAACCTCGTGACGGAAGGGCGGTACGACCCCTTTTATTTTTGAAAAAAAATGTGTGTGTGTGTGTGTGTGTGGTCCAATCCAATACCCGCTAACCGGTAGCGAAATTATGGGAAAGTATAACTTGTATCAGACTTTGTATATGCCGAATGCTGATACAACTTATCTCAGTCCCGGGTATTAGGTGGTGATAGCTCTCGCGCTGCTTCCAACGACCGATTTCAGAATGGCAGAGATCCTAGCGGCCCAATTCCGAGGTCGTTGGGCATTGTCCGGCCAGCCTTAACATAGAAGCAAGCGCCGGACGGATCATTGATCTATCTTAAGACTCCCAATCCCTTAAGGCAAAGCAGGGATCAGAGCGTATTTAATATGAGAAGAATAACAACATGTTTTATAACCTTCAGATGGCCGACTGGTTAGAGTCCCAGACCATCTATCCAAAGGTGTGAGTTCGAATCCCACCTGATTCGGTTTCGTTTTTGTTCATATTCAAAGTTCCAATTCCTGATTCCAAATTTCAAAGGTACCGACCGGGATTTGTTCCCTGAACCTTCTTAAGCCACGGAGACGGTTATTTTTGACCTGTCGAAAATAGACGAGTTTTTTAATAATTTCCAGCCTGAAATAATGGTGGTTTGGAAATTTGTTGTCAACGGAACTTTTATGTCAAATTGGAAGCGCGATTTGATGACTTACTCAATATTAAAAAAAAAAAAAAAAACAATTTTTCATCGCAAAATAATCCAAAAATAATAGTTTTTTTTTCAGAATTTTAAGTACGCCGTCAAATCGAGCGCCCGATTTTGAAAGTCGTTTTGACACATAATTATCACCGTATCAGGCTGCACATTTTGGAAAACACTTATTTTTAACAATGTGAAACAGTTCACCCCACCGTCACGTGGTATCGAAAAATGAACCTCGGATTCGTGATCAGGGACCAAAACTACCCCATAGGACAAAGTTTCAAAGAAATTGAAGAGGGGTCAGGGCAACGTTTTCCGATTTCATGTAAGTTGGCAGAGAATTACCCCTTTTTTATTCTTGAAAATTATGGAATCAAGACTAACATTTCAAAAGGGCGTAATATTGAATATTTGGCCGATTTGAAATGCTTGTCTTGAGATCAGAAAATTGCACAAATGCATTTTTATCATTGAAAATTGGACCATTCCCCCCCCCCCCCCCCCCTTGTTACAAAGTTTTCATACAAATTGTATGGAGCGTAACATAGTCTGCGACCCCTTCTCGCCCTAACTGCGTTACGTAATAAAATAATGCTCCCGATTAGTTGTTGGATATTAGACAATATTCTTGTTTCTTTTTCTTTTATCCGCTGTGTGTCAGCAATTAAAGGTTCAATCTTCACGGTTTCTTTGAAGAAATATCCTGAAATTTCCAAATATTTTTTTTCAGAAATTGTCACTCAAAAAAAAAAGAAAAACTGTGGGCATACCCGAGCATGGTATCAATACCACATTTTGGTATTTCTGAATTAGAAATTTGTTTTAAGGATTATACAAGAACAAAATGTTGTGTCATACCAATTTAAGGCATTGTTTTGATATTGCAAAATTTATTAATTTTCGGATAGGGGAAGGTGGGGCAAGACGACCATATAGGGCAAGAGGAACAATCGCTCGTAAGGCCTTAATTTTTAAAATTTTGATTATTTCCAGTATGAGGAATTGTTGCTAGCAATGCAATTGGCTGATTCTATTACCACAATGCAATGCAATCCACTTTAACGACCCCCGGGTCTTTTGTGGTCTCTGTTGCAAGTTTCTGCTCATTTCTAAGCGTCCGAAGGTTATGTGTGGTGAGTCACCCAAAACCTCTTTTACGCAAATGGACCGACGTTTTACTTCCCCATCCGATAGAAGGCCAGGCGGATAAGGCGGGAATCGAACCCGCGCCCCATAGCAACTTAGGGATCGGCAGCCGAAGCCGCTAACCACTGCGCCACGAGGCCCAGATTCTATTACCACATAACCGCCAAAACGACGTAAACGCCACGGGGCATAAGATTGAATGAAGTTTTTTTTTTCAAAACCTTTGTTTCCTTATAATATTTGGAAAGTGCAAAATAAGGCTTAGGGTTCGCTTTAAGGCTCATTTTATCAAAATGCTATTTTTCCTAGATCAGTAGTGTCCCTACCAATGACTTGCACGTATTATAAAGTATGATTTATGTTTTGGTTATTTTTGTAGAGAGTTTTTAAAAAATCTTGTTTAGGTGGGGCAAGTGTACCATATGGATTTTTAGTATGGAAAAAATACGAATTGCTGCAGCAACATATTTTATTGTGAAAAAATAACATAAAAGTTCTTAAAGACTGATAAAAAATTGTTTAAAAAATTGTACATACACGATATAATAATATCATGAAAGCCGGGACCGTGGTGTAGGGGTAAGCGTGGTTGCCTCTCACCCAGTCGGCCTGGGTTCGATCCCAGAAGGTCCCGGTGGCAAATTTTGAGACGAGATTTGTCTGATCACGCCTTCCGTCGGACAGGGAAGTAAATGTTGGTCCCGGTCTAACCTAAAGGTTAGGTCGTTAGCTCAGTCCAGGTGTAGGAGTCGTCTCCCTGGGTCCTGCCTCGGTGGAGTCGCTGGTAGGCAGTTGGACTAACAATCCAAAGGTCATCAGTTCGAATCCCGAGGTGGATGGAAGCTTAGGTGTAAAAAGAGGTTTGCAATTGCCTCAACAATCAAGCCTTCGAACAATCTCGAATCTCGCAATCTCGCAATCGAGAACGCCAAGGCAATGCTGTAGAGCGAATAATTTGATTTGATTTTTTGATTTGAAAATTTACTATTTATCATCTAAGTAATATTTTTTTTGTCGCAAAAACGGTCAAATTTTTAGTAAAATATTATTTTTTAGTCTAAAAATGAAAGAAACGTTTTAAATACATCCTAATCTGATGTATCTAAGTGATAATAGTTCATTTGTTAGTAAATTAGCATGTTTTTTCATGCATTGTTCCTCTTGCCCCACTAGTTGAGTAGAACGTACGAAAAATCAAAAAAATTAAAATGAATTTTTTACATTATAAAACAGAATTTTTTAAAAACTTGTTCTGTCAAAGTCTCAGTCAAGACCTGGAATAAGATGATTCTCAAAAATCCGACAGATTTTTAAACGTTTTTAATGGGTTATATCGAGCATTTCCTTAGCTAGTTACACTTGCCCCACTTTCCCCTGCCACATTTTTTGACAAATTTTGACAAGGTCATTAATTTTGCGCTAAATTGATGTCTCAAAGCCAATGCTTTCATTGAAAACCGAAAATTTCAATTTTGATTTTTGCAAATTATTGATACACCCCCTAAGGAAATGACCTTAAATTATGGAAAATGTTCTAAGTCAGGATACCACACGTTGGTATTATTCTGGTATTACAGTGTTTTATCAAAATTCTCTGAAACTATGGGCAAATGAGGACCTTTTTCAAGGTCAAGTTTATTAATTATGCGCTAAAATGTCTTGAAACCAAACAAAAAACAATTTGTAAAATCGTTGAAATTTCTTCAAGTCTAAATAACCACATACTTTGACTAACGAGTCAATTGATAATTTTATTGATTTTTTTGGTAGACTTGAATCCAGTTTCATTTTAAAGAAATTTATTTTTCAATTTTGTTATTTCATAAGCCGTTCATCAAGGAAAAATGTTTTCGATGTGGCGAAGAATACCACTTCGAACAACATGGAATCATCAGGTGAGTAGATTTTGCTGTTGCATGTGGAGCATGGGCCTCGTGGCGCGGTGGTTAGCGGCTTCAGCTGCCGATCCCTTAGTTGCTATGGGGCGCGGGTTCGATTCCCGCCTTATCCTCCTGGCCTTCTATCGGATGGGGAAGTAAAACGTCGGTCCAATTGCGTAAAAGAGGTTATGGGTGACTCACCACACAAAACCTCCGGACGCCTAGAAATGAGCAGAAACTTGCAACAGAGACCACAAAAGACCCTTGCTTTGCTTTTTTTTATGTGGAGCATTGCCATATCATTTCCATTTTTTCACTAACTGCAACTGGTAATTTTGGTATTACTTGTACAAATACCAGCGACCAAAATGTGCCCTTGGTTCAAATCATACTAAAATCATGTACGTGGAAAACCTCAGGAATACCAATTCCTAAGACGCGGGGATACCAAAAAATAGAACCATTGCAATACCAAGATTCGGTATTCAAGCCGTGGTCCAAAATCCAGAATACCTCAACTTGGTATTGAACCTGATCGAAGTCAACGAGAACATCGAAGCCAAATACTTCAATTGCGGTGGCGACCATTCGACCAACAATCGGAGCTGCCCAAAACGGGCTGAGTTTGTAAAAATTCGGCAGCAAGCAACGACGAAGCACCAACCAAATCGTCGCAAGACACCACCAGCTTTCACGGACGTAGATTTACCTGCTTTGGCGTCACCAGGAGCGGCATCTGCTCGAGTGGTTCCAAATCTGCAGCCGTTGCCGTTGAATCAGCGGCAAAAAGTTGCAGAGAAGGCAGTAGTGACCTGTTTTCACCACGAGAACTTCTCAACATTTTCATCGAGATGACAACAACTCTGCGTGGTTTCAAAACTCGTGCGGAACAAGTAAGAACGCTTGGAGGATTTATCTTAAAATGCAGTTCGTAGTTTACTCGCTCTAATGATTTTGAATATTTCAATGAATTAGGTTTTTTAGTTTTAAGTTACACCCAAAATTCAGAGTCGAGATAATCGTTCTCTCAAAATTTATTGAGGGCTCAGTGCCAAAATCGATAGAATAATGGTACCAACTCACACCATCATAACAAATGAGTTCATTCGTTAGTTGAATCAATAAATCTCCAACAAGTGTCATACATCGACTTCTGACTTCTACTTGGTCACCAAGCTGTGGTGGCCGAGGCAGCTAAGTCATTGGACTGGTTTGTCAAAGGTCTCTGGTCCGATTCCCGTTGTCGACACTTTTGGTTTTTTGTTTGACGGATGAACTTTTTTTGCAAATGAACCTCGAGAGAATAGTTCTATCGCCCATCTCGAGCTGTGTTCTCTGCGTCCGTGAATGGTACCACTATTCTCTCGACTCGAGACCATCATTCTCTCGGACTAGCGCTGCCAGTTTTGGGTGTACGATTAGTTGTTAAAGTGTTTTTTTTCTTTTTTAACCCAAATGTGTTCTTTTTAATGCAAAAATGTGAAACAATTTGAAGTAAACTAAATAAATGTGAACAGTTAATAATAAAACGAAAAGTACAACAAAGATGAAAAGCATTTAGCTATACCACATAAAATGTAAAAGTAATGTAATTGAGGAGATGTTCTTAGGATGTTCAAAAACAAACAATAAAAACGCATGAAATTAAACCAATTTTGTAGTGATTTGCTCATTTACAAACATTGCTACTGTAAGATTTTGATTTCTTTCAATGTCAAAACATTTTGAACACTTTTTAACGTAAAAACCCTTTTGCTTCAATTGCAAACTTTCCCATTCATCAATACATCATTCAAATTTCCCGTCAAAACCATAAACCTTCCGGGAAAGCCAGAAAATCACACCACATCACGCTCCAGGACATCATTATTTACGCAGCCGCACACACTGACTGCTGCTGCTGCTCGTGACATTCCACCTCACAAGTCCACCCACACCACGGTGGGTGGTATTCTGCCGCTGAACTTTAATTTAATCCGCGACGCCTAATTCAATCAAACTCGATTCGTTTTCCATCTATCAGTCTACTGTGAACCGCTGCCAGTTTCAGCCATTCTCATTTTGCGCGTTTCCTCGCAGATAGTGGATTACGGAAAATGTCTTGTCAATCCGGTTAACCGGAATTCATCGTGAAATGGAAGCTTCGCGGGAACATCCGTTGATTGACGATAGAATTATTTCAAAGTTGTTCCAATGAATATAATTTCTATCATCACGCCGGTGAAATTCTTGTTTTTCTGTTTTCAATTCAAGCTGAACTCCTGTGAAAACATCGATTCGAGATCGCCCCAAATCCAGCCGAACGTTATTACCATCCTTAACCTCACTTTTGAGCAGCCACGTGATACCATATGCAAAGGACGTGCCCGCCGTCAGACTCACGTACCGACACATACCGAATGTGTTTACTTTTCAAAAATATAATCCTTCACTCAAACTGGCACGCTTTCGGTCGTCGTCGTCGGAGACAACAAAAACCTCAATCATCAACCTAATCCCCACCCCCTCACATCCACACTCACACAAGCTCCAAACAACCTCCCACACCGTTCCCGATTCAAGCGGCTTAAAGACAGATAGTGCTCGACTGTTTTTCCAGGATTCCATTATAGGGAATTTTGCAACAGGGTGTCAAATGAAATTGAAAATCCTTAAAATAGATTTTACATTGCGAAGTGTGATATATGTTGAAGCGAGTCCGACTCCATCTTCCGGGAATTCAGTGACTTCAGCTCCAACTCCAACTCTCCACCGACTCCTGAGTTGACCTTTGATTACATCGTTTTAACGTGAAGACCAAGACCATCATTGCCAAGATTTTTTGTCGCTATAAATATATTGACAAAATTCCTTCAACAAGTTGTTGAGAATGTGATTTTTTGGTAACGATTATCCCATTCCTTGTAAAGTTATGGAAATCGTCATTAATCAATGATTGCCAACTAGGACGACAACGATTATATCCACAAAATTGTATAAATTTTTAACCGCATTTTAATTTAAATCCTTCAGTGGCTTCAAGGCAACAACCAGCACATGCTGATTCATTTTTCTAATCTAATCTAATCTAATCAGACCCTAGCGCATCCAATCTTTCGAGTGATCCTGGAGAGTGCCTTAGGTTAGATGACGCCTAGCACTCTTCTTGTCATTTATTAACATTTGTAGTGCGCCATTGCATTAGAATGCATTGAAACATCACAAGCGTTAAAGCGGCCAGGCCTACTGCGTAAAGCCGTATCGCAGAGATGACTCGTAATTGGGTTGAGTTTGAACACAGAGTGTTCGAACAACAACACAATTCTGAATCGACAGGGGAGGAAAAAGCGTGGGGACACACCACCATACGCTCCGAGATTTGGTTGTATTCGTTGGGAGCACCATGCTAAGAAGGTTTGGTACTCCGGGACCCTCTGGGATGGGACATAGGGGGATGGCGTCGCTATATTTAGACCACATTTTCCACTTTTTCTCATCGAAACCGACTACTTTATCGACTTCATTTTGCTGGGCGAGACAGGACGCCGTCTATTTTTAGACGATGACTCAGCACTTTTACACTCTTGCACTTAAAAAAACCAGATGGCAGCACGATGTAACGCCTCGTCCCTATTGTATTTCCACGAATGCCCTGGACACTATTTGCCGTGGTTATAGCGCCACAACTCGCTCTCTGTAACAGTATTCCTAATTCCAATTCATGCTCACCAAGTCGTCATGGCCCAGTGGTTAGCATTTTTGCTTACCAATCCAAAGGACGGGGTATCGAACCCCACCTCGAGCGACTTTGATTTTTCGTTCATATTCATAATTTCAAATTTATGTGTTCTTAACTTTCTCGTTGGGAGCAGATGGGAATCGAACCCAGAACCATTCGCTTACAAAGCGAACACCGTTACCAGTCGGCCACGGCCGCTCCTGATACATGCTGATTCATTTTTGTGCAGAAATTCGTTAAATTGAATTCAATACAGATCATTTACGAATGATGATAATTTTTTTTCGAAAATGATCAGCAGCTTCAACTTAAACCATATTTCAAGAACAACATTTGAAAAGGGCGCTTTAGAAAATTGAAACTCCCTGAGATTTCGGCAATCCATTTTTTTGCATTTTTTTATCTGGCTTAATTTTGTTGGGCGCCTGTTGTGTGATAAATTTGTTTAGACTTTAAAGTTAAGTTTAATTTGCAATCAAAAAGTGCTTTATAGCCAATATTAGGGAACTTAAAAAAAAGAAAGTCGCATTTGTTTTATTTTTTGTGCATGCTTTTGCATGCGATTTTACCATACGATTTTTTGCTTTGTAGCTCAATAGGAAGTGAGCAAGCAAGTTTCTATCAACAGTTTTACAAAATAAGTTGTTTAAATAGTGAAAATCAGCCAATTGGATGGAGTAAGGAGCGAGTGAATGATTTTCAAGCATGATTTAAACAAACATGTTTTTTCTTACTCAACTCAGATCTGGAAACGTTGGAGTAACCGTCTAGAATTTCGCATAATTTTTCGAGATTTTAATTCGGTTTTGTTCTGTTATTTTTGCTAAATATTAAACATATTGTCATACGAAATCTTACAAAACAAATTTTAGTTCCAACCTAATTTTTTTAATTAAGTGTGCCGTTTTCAAGTTAAAATCGAGGTTTTTTTTAGAAAAATGATCAGACACTTGTTATTTAAAAATATTTCATAAAGAAATAGCAATCGAAATGCAAGGTTAAAAAGCTTTTGTGATTTTTTTGCCCTTTCCGATAAAAGAAATGTCAACTCTTTAAATTTCAATTCAATTCAATTAGTTTTTATTAGTAAATAATCAATTCACAATTTCGTAATTCTTATAACCTAATAGAGTTTTGGAGTTCCTTTCAACTATGATTTGAACTATAATTCATTTTGATGTAATTGGATATTCTAACAATGGATTTGGCAAGAGAAGGAAAAATAAAAAAAAAACCTTCTAGATTTACTAAGGAAAAGGATAGAAATAGAAAAGCTTAAAACTAAATCACAGTATGTTTTGTCCATTGACGTCGAAAAACTTCGCTGCACAAGGCAGCTTATCCGTTGTAGATGTACTTCATCATCAGCTCACTGAGAGCTTGGAATTGTTCTGCCTTGTTCCGGCAGGCACGGAAGCGCGTGAGCATCTCTCCAGCAAGAGCGAAAAACTCGGGAAGCGTGAAGAGGTCATCTCCGGTGACGTCTGCTTGTCCCGGTGAAGTACCGCTCCCAGAAGCGGCTACTCTAGCGTACGAACCTCCCCAACCGGGAGGGAACGCTGGGTTGGTCGATGGAACCGCTCCGCCGCCAGCTGCTGCAGCGTTCGAGCTTGATGTCTTTGGAGGTTGGCGGGACGCTGGCGCTTTCTTCTTCTTGTCCTGCTCCTCGATGTACTTTTTCCGCGCGGCACAGCCACGGAAATTCGCCGTGTGGTTTCCACCACAGTTCGCACACTTGACGCGCGCTTTGTGCTGCTGGGCGTTTTCCCCCAGCTGGTCTTTCCGCGGAAGATTGCACCTTTCGGTGAAGTGGGTCTCACCGCACTTTACGCACCGGGGTGGAAGATTGCAATTTCTGGAACCGTGTCCGAATTTCTGACAGCGGTGGCATTGAGCTGCGTCGGCCGGATTCTTCGTATAGAATCGCCACGTAACAAAGAAGCCGTCCAGTGCTTTGATCCGCCGTAGGTCCTGGATTTTGACGGACCCGCGATCGAAGTACAGGAGGTACAAGGTGTACGTACCTGTCACCGTAGTCGATTTTGAGAGCACCTTTATCTCTCGAGGCTTTACCTTGACGCCCGTCAGGTGTTCTTCCAGGTCGGAGATCGGGCGGTCCGGATATCCCTGAAGGACGATCTTCACTGGGACCTTCTCTGCAGGATCAAATGTGAAGAATTTGAAGTTTCGCAACTTCAACTTCTTCACCACCAAGTCGAAATGCAGCTTCTTGTGGGTAATCACTTGCACAGAAGTTTTGCTGATTTTGAGACAATATTGGAGTCCCTCAAGCAACTCGTCAACATCGTCAGCCAACGTATCCAAAACAAAAATTGGAGGTGGACGTCGTTCCTTCGGAGAGTTACACTTTTTCTGCTTTCCTTGCTTGCGCGCAAGTTCATCATCGTCATCGTCGTCGCTAGCACTGCTGCTGTCACTGGCGGTGTTGTTTTCTTCTCCACTCAGCATCTCAAATTCGTTGCTGGTGGGAACGTTGGAAGTGGTTGTTGTCGTAGTGCTGGTGGACTGCTGCTGCTGCTGCTGCTGGCCGGAAGTGCTTCCGGATGCCCGGGTCGATTGTCTCGTCCGTACTGGGGACTCACGTGGACGGTATGACACGTGTAAAAACGATGGATCGGTGACGTCACTGGGCACGCTCCCGTGCGCGATGGCGGTCGATGCGGCGTTGGTGTGTTTACCTTTCTGCACTCTGCCGGTAGATGAACTTCGCGGGTTTTTCGAGGCCGCACTCGAACTGCCACGGCCACGGCCGGCCCTTGGCATGCTGGAGCAGCAAACTCGCGGGTAAACACGGTTAATTACGGCGAAAAAATCGAAAAGTTTGAGGAGCTCCGAACAGTTGACTGTTGCTGGCTGGTGTTGCCAGTCCCGATGAACTCTTTAAATTTAAGTCTGAAATTTAACAAAAAGTTTGTTTGGACATTTTCAAATGTAAGAACAATTTCCCAATAGTTTCACATCGAAAATTGACCCAAATTATTCAGAAATATTGTCAGATGAAAAATAAAGGATAATTCAGTGAATCCTTGGCAAAAATGAAAAATTTAAGAACAAATTGTCAGCACTCGAAAAAAAATTTGCGTGGTTTATAAAACACTTTTAAAATGCAAAAAAAAATAACAATGCCTTTAACTTTAAATCGGTGCACATCATCAAAAAACTGTAAAGTAATTATGTTATTTTTATCATTTTATTATTTTATTATCATCTGGAGCAAATCGGGGCTACAACCTAAGTGGAACAGGGACAAATTTAATTGATCTGTATCTGTTCTTACCAGAATCAAACAAAAGTACCAAAATAGAGTGCAAAACCCCGACTTCAACAGCTGTCCCAGTTCACCCCATTTGAACCGTTTCGCCCATTTAAAATTGTGTATTTTCCAGACGTCGTTTAAAAAATATCCCTAAGGCAATTTTTTTTAAATTTGTATGGAAAAACTAATGAAGCAAGATTGCTTCATTCAAATAGCTTCAAAGATAAGTTGATTTGCGAAATCGCTGAGAGTTACTCTTAAGGTAAAATAAATGAAATAACATAACGAATTATATTCTGAAGAAATTCAATACACTCACACTCAGTTCGTGACAAAACCACTCACACTCTGTCACTTGACAACCCAAAATTCAAAATGTTGGCCATCACCATGTCACACGCCAAGACAACAGGAAGAATGGATTCGAATGGCACACCGGAAACCAACATCGATTTGAAAAGAAGTATGATTGGGATACAAAAAAAAATCCCGAGCAAAACATTGTTTCATATTTCAAGGTAGGTAGCGAATTCCGCCATCTTCCTTTTATCTCGACGCTCGACGAGGATTGACGATTATGGGTTTGGACGGGAAATGGAAATTCATTTTGCATCATCGCAACGCTTCTGTGTTTTTCTGCTGTAGGAATAGCTTTTATGATGAATCAGTCCCAACGGTGTACAACGGGAGGAGGATTAAAATGGATGCTTCTTCTTGTCTGTGGTTAACAAGCATCTGTTTGGGGAATGGAATTTTAAATTTCTTGAGGAAAGATGATCCGAAAATGGATCAATTTCATTCTTACGATTCGATTGATGAGCAAAACAATGCAAATTATGGCATAACTTAAATTTCTTGACGACCTTTTCCCAAAAAACACAAAGGTCAACCACAACAGGTATCAGTCAAACTCAAAACATTAGCCAAGTCCCCTTGCCGCGTGCCAAGAAGCCCCACAGGAGACTCCAAAGCACCTTCAACTGGCTTTCTTTTGTCAACTTTTTCGAAACTTGCCCAAATTGTCCCGAAAAAAAAGAAACAGTCACCGGGATATGCTAATGGACCGTCGTCGGAACATGGAAAGTCCATTTCCAACGCGTCGTCGTCATCGCGAGGGATTCTCTCCGAAGCTTCGCGATCTGTCCAAATCGCACGCCGTCGGATTGTGTGACTTGTGGAGAGAAAAGTTCAGTCAGGCCAGGTTTGTGTAATTTTTTTTTCTTTTTTGATGGCACAAGACAAAGCAAATATGAAAACATTTACTTTGGCTGGAAATTTTTTAGGAAGAAGACGAGCAACAAGAGGAAGGAAGTTTTAAAGTGAATGAATTATTCCCTAGGGTTTCGTATTCTTGAGTAAACAAAAAAAGTTTGCGTCGATCATTATAAAAGACAACCACTTTCTTGTAAATTTCAACAGGGCTCTTCAAACTGTGAGTGAAATGTTTGCAATGAATTGAGAAAAAAAAAGTCAAAGCAATTTCCGTTTTGTTTTTCAGAAATTGTTGTTTTTTTAGAAATTAGTGAAATTCATTCTACACGTTTTCAGTAGGTTTACAATCATTATATTGAAAAAAAATACTTCAAACATTTTTCAAGATACAAAAATTATTGCGAGTTTATCCTAAACAATTTCACTACAAAAATACATACAAAGCATACCATGAAACATAATTTCGAAAATTCCTTTTATTATCCATTATCTAACTAGCTTAAATATTTCCAAATTCCTGAAACCAATCTTCCGCCACAAAGCTTCAACTGAAACGCCAATCCAATTCCAAAATTACATTACCCTCGGCCCGCAAAAGTTTGCCGCGTCAAACGGAAGACAATCCGAAAGACAAAGTCTATCCCGAACTGCTGCTTGGTGTGGTTATACCCTCTTTTGCGGCTTCTTTTTGTTTCATAATTTATTTTTTGTTCGGAGGAAAATTGAATTTCCACTCGCACCAAAAGTTTTGATGCGCCGAAACGTCCTTATTTGTTCCGCCAATTTGGGCGAATTCCTTCTGCTTCAAGAGTTGCGAATTTTCTTAAATTTGACTATGTAATTTTAATTATTTTCAGACGTAAAGTGCAGAATCATCTCTAAATCACCTACATAGTATGTCTAACGAGTAACATTACTTTTAAATATTTTTTTTCATCCTTTTTTCACAATCATGGACATTATCTTTCAATCAGCCGGCAGAAAAAAATAATCAGATCCAAACGATGAATATTGAACAACCATCAAGAAGGGAAGTGCGAAAAAAAAGCTTCGCGAACCACCTGCAGAGTTCCGAAACCGTCGACCGGAAAGGGTTCGACATCCATTATCGGCAGTGATGCAAAACATCATCATCATCATCGCCATCACCGTTCGTCCATTTCCCTTGTCGAGAGCCGAGGGGTCAAACACTTTTGAAAAGCCAGCCGCAAATGATTTTTATTTAGATCAAGGACTCTCTTTTTAAAGACTTGTTTTATTCATAAATAACTTAAACAAATTTAAAATATTTGAAAAAGTATCTCAAAATATCTAACAGATGGTTAATGTTCTTCTTATGACTGATACGTTTTTTACAAATCGACTATTCTTAGTATTTTTTGATTCGAACTAAACTTTGTTGATGCATTTACTACACAGCAAAAAAAATCTGTGTAAAATCGCATGCAAAAGCATGCACATCACCTTTGTGAGAAAAAGCACGTAATATTGTTTGAGAAAACGTGTACACAAAAAGCATGTACCCAAGAAAAAAAAGCAGGTCTGCTCACCCCAAAACTAACATCCATCCGGCGAGAGTCATACTCAGATTACCAAATCCGCACACCAACCCACTCGGCTATTTCGCCGCTATGAAAATGTCAATGTAACAGTAGGTTTTCCGTACGTCGTATACTGTGTTAACTGCATACGATGTATGGGGAACCTACAATCGGTGATCGGTGAAGATCCAACTATAAATATAGCGGCGAGATAGCAGAGAGGGTTAGGGCGCGGATTTGGTTATCTGAATATGACTCTCGCCGGTTTGATGTTATTTTTGGGGTGAGCAGACCTGTTTTTTTTTTTCTTCGGTACATGCTTTTTGTGTACACGTTTTCTCATACAATATTACATGCTTTTGCCCACAAAGGTGATGTGCATGCTTTTGCATGCGATTTTACCATCGGATTTTTTGCTGTGTATGTTGACAAATTTAGACGCATTAGTATTTCTGTACAAGCTCAATATAATTTTGTGGGCTGGTCATACAAAATGGACATGTAAATTTTCGAAAATCTGTATCTTGAGGAGGAATTTCTTTGGTAAAGATTGGGATTTTTTGAAAAACAAGTTGGTTCACGGAAAGAAATCCCTATATTTTATTAGACATTTTAACAACTTTTTTACTCAAAATACGTAATTATTATTTTTGTATATTTTTTTGGGGATTTAAATAGTAGTTTATGCAACAAGTTGCAAAAAGAAGATTTTTTCAGCACGAGTCGTACATTTATCCAACGAGGTTCACCGAGTTGGATAAATACGAAGAGTGCTGAAAAAATCAAGTTTTGCAACGAGTTCCATACAACATTTTTTGCAAATCCGAAAAACACCCATTGAGTGAAATTTTAAGTCAAATTTTAATGTATTTTGTCAATAAATCGTTTAAATCAAAAAAATGTTGAAAAGTGTTACTTTTCGAAACAAGTGCTGAAAAGTTGAACTTTTCAGCACCCATTTCAGTGCTGAAAAGTAGAACTTTTCAGCATTTATTTTGAAAAGTGTTGCTATTCGATTCTGTTATTTTTGGTACAGAAAAGTAGGCTATTTCGTCGTTCAAGAATGACAGGAAAAGTAAGTAGTTTCACGACGGAATTGCAAAAAAGGCATTTCGGTATGGTACAAAATCTGTTAAAATGTGATTTTTGAAAAACTCTAAAATACTGTCGATGAACATTTCAAAAATATTTTCTAGATGTAAAATCAAATTTTTAATTGACCGTACACATTCTTTGATAAAGTGCACCATTTTTAAGTTGTAGCCATTGACAGATATTTTTTTATCAAAAATGTTCAATTTATTGCAATTTAAAAATACTTCATGAAGAAAGCAAACAATATTTTCCTATTTTTTTTAATTTTTCAATTTGTTGATACAGGCCCGTAAAGCATAAATGTTGCGACAAATAAGTTTTTCCCAATGTCAAACTTACTCTAAGAGGCTGTATAACAACAACCAGCAGTCCGATCAACAAAGTCAGAAGTGAAAATTGTAGATAATTTCCTGCAGGTGGGCTCTTCCTGCGAGAAGTATTTTTAAATTGCAAAAATGTGACATTTTATTTAGTTTTTCAATTAATTTTTTGTTGTTGATTTTTTAAAGACGAATCTTTTGTAATTTATTCAGAAATTAAACGGAAATTTAATGACCATAATTATCTGCATTGAATAATAAATAACATGACTGTCTATCCCCTCGTCCAGGCACATCAACAGGATATCTTTCGTCAATCTTCCCCTGCTTCATCCACAAAGTGTCCCGAATCCCGCTTACATCTATCAGCAATACCGGGTTGGTCGGTCCTGGTTTATAAATAATTGAATAAAGGATTTTTCGGTTTCATGCGATGAAAGATTACGGCGAACATTATCCTTGCCGCCGCGTTGAGCAGGTGTGTGTTTTCCGCTTTACATCGCATATCCGATATCCTTTTTTATTCAGCTTGTTTTTTTTTGTCATCGCGCGCATATCGATGAATAGCTGGAAAGGGTGAAAGCTTCCCGCGAAAAAAAGCTTTCCATCCCTTCCTGGAAACGTATTATTCTGAGTGCACTTCAAATAACTTAATGAGATTCAATCTTGGACATGGCGATTAAAAACCGTTGTTTGTAAAAAGGATCTGTAAGACAAAAATTACAGTAATTTGTTTTACTTAAAGAAATTTTGCATTTATCATCATCTTCTGGCTTCACGTTCACGTTTATGCCACTAAACCTTTGTTTCATTGTCCACTCGATTCAAAGCGTAAAACCCATTTATTATCAAAACACACTTAACTCTCACCCACTCTTTCACACTTTTCCTCCATTCAAAGAAAAAACAACAAAAAAAAAGATGAATCTGTCCTTGAACGATCATCATCAACATCGGCATCATTTTCGTTGACGGTCACCAACAAGTATTTTTCCCCGTCCCGTCGTGCTTTTGTTCTCTAAAACCAGCTTCAGTCCGGCCAACAACAACAGCAGCAACAACAAAAAAAAGTCCTGTCTGAAAAATCGCCGTTTTATTTGTGAATGGTTCAGCTTAATCTGTTTACAACCAGCGTCTCTTCCACCCCCTTTTCCTCGCTCTTTCCAGCCATTATGTTTTTGGCCACCCACGCTTTCGAACACCTTCGCGAAAAAAACAGTCTGCGTGGTGACAAGGTGCTGTGAGAGAAAAATGTACGAAAAATTACAGTTAAAGCACAGACAAGTATATGGCACTACTTGAAAAGTTCAATTTTAAAGTGAGTGTGTTAACACAAATTAAAACCATGTTTAAAAAATTAATTAAATGATTCGATTTAAACCATTCGGTGCGATCAAAAACATCGTTCCAACTTTTTATTCGCGTGTAAAAAATATTCGCCAAAAATTCCGCCGAGCGATGTTTTCGGTCGCAGAAATTACAGGTTTGTTCAAATCAAGTTCTGCAAAATCTTAGGATCATCTAGACATTCTTACAAATCCCTGGAAACAGGAATCGTCCCGATTAATTGAGTTATGCCCGAGTACCAGCGAGTTGAAGTTACCGTTCCGACTTTTTTGGGAGGCTTGGGCGTCCGTGTAAGTTGGGCATGCGTTGGGCGTTCCAGTGTTAATGAATCTTCGGTTAACCGAACCACGACTGTTGAGCTTTAGTACGACCCTATAATTTAGATATATCAAATCCAAAATGGTGGCCAAAATGACGATGACAAAAAAAAAGGAAAAATAATTTTTATTATTCAAATTTCGCTTACATGGGGTGGCAGAACTCGAATTTGATGTTAAAAGTAAGAAAACAAAATTTTGTTCTTCTTTTTTCGACTATCCGAAGTCCCATAAAAACAATCGGTGAATCGAACTTCGGATAATCGAGTCTGGACTGTAACTCAAAAGTTAGCACTGTTCATCCACTAAAACATACCAGGTAATAAGTAATAAATAAACTAACTTAATCCACCTAGGTGGTTGATGCCTTCCTCATACAGAAAAAAAAATGATGGTAACATTCATCAAGAAATGGTTACCGATATTGTGGCAAAAAAAAAATGATAAATTTTACCTTAGAAAATGATGAAATTTACCTCAAAAAATGATGAAATTTACCGCAAAATGTTGAATTTTACAAAATAATGTGTATTATTGCATTAAAAAATGTGTAATTTGTGGCTGAGAAAGTGGAAGGATAGGTATCGAACTGTCATCCATTTCACAGAACGTAAATAAAACATTTGACTCAAACGAATATTTTTTTCGTGACTTTCAGGGTTCTTCGTGGGCGGCAATCAGTTAGCGGTCAACTACTTGATCGCTCTGAGGACCCGGGTTGGTTTTTTTTTAGCAAATATTACTTTAAGGTTAGACGGAACGCCAGTTGTTGGACAACTTTTGTTCAACTTAAATAAATTTCTGAACTCGACAGGATGCTCGCGTCGGCAAAAAATGGATCATGTAAGTTACTGTATTTTTCCTAAAGGTGTTGTTTAACTAAAATAAATTTCTGAACTCGACAGATTGCTTGCTATCTTTATATTTATCGTCTGCTACAGACAAAACATGTTTAAGTCACGGTGTTTTCTTTAAAGGTGCTTCCAAAAATTCTAGTCGTACACAGCAAAAAAAAGTTGAATTTTGGAATGTTGAAAATTTGGTTGGTTGAATATTACTCATTTTTTGAGTAATATTACTCAAAAACTGTGTAAAAATGTGAACCTGATGAATATTTATCAGAAACTGATAAAAATTCACCAATTCCTGATGTAATATTACACTTTTTTTTATGCCACAAAATCTGTCACAATTTCATGATGAATATTACCATCATTTTTTTTTCTGTGTAGTATCAATATGGTGCTGCTTTCCCGTTTAACCTTAAGTTATATCGTAGGAATTAAATAATTATTCAATTAATTATTTGTTTTTAAACATTCACAGCTAAAAAAGTAGTAATCCAGCTGCGTGTAAAAGGCCTGGGTGTAAAATAAATATTGCATTATTTTATGCAATTTTATGTGAAATATGTAGCCCATCAGTATGGGAAACCGACTTGACCGAAACGTCAAGCTCATATATGCGTTTATCCTTACAACTTTTCATCGGTCTGATGGCCGAGTGGGCTAAGGCGCCAGTCCTTACACCCAAACGAAAAATATATCTCAAAATCTGCAACAGTGGATTTGCTGCAGAAAATGTTATATTTTATTACATTTTTTGCAGCAAGCCCATATATCATTTTTGCCCGCTTGTAAACACGTCAGCGATCTGCATTTCTCACCAACACATATAATAGGGACGTGGCGTTACATCGTGCTGCCACCTGGTTTTTTTAAGCGCAAGAGTGTAAAAGTGCTGAGTCATCGTCTAAAAATAGACGGCGTCCTATCTCGCCCAGCAAAATGAAGTCGATAAAGTAGTCGGTTTCGATGAGCAAAAGTGGAAAATGTGGTCTAAAAATAGCGACGCCATCCCCCTATGCTGGCGCGTCCCCGAGCAACACTCTAGAGAGAACATTATGTTCGCGCTCTGTCCCTCACCTTTCATCAAGCGTCCATGGCGCGGTGGTAGCGTGTCGGATCAGCAACCTAGAAGTTGATGGTTCAATACTCGTTCTGTTAAGATTTTTTTCTACAATACAATCAATCTGCCGTCGGTAATGTCGATAAATGTCGGTAACGGGCAAAAATGTCATACCCCTATATCGCAAAAAATGCATGAGGACAGATTTCATGCAGATTCTGATATACTTTCATGCCGCCATGTATCACAATCATGCGACCGCCGGTTGGGTGTACTGTTGGTGCTGGGTTTTAATCCCGTCGGTTGCAACTTTTTTTTGTGTTTGCAAAAAATGTACATGCAGTGTGTAATATTAAGTGTTTATTTTGACGAAGGTGATGTGCATGTTTTTGCATGCGATTTTACCATCGGATTTTTTGCTGTGTTGCACAAGATTGAAAATATTTTCACCAGTGCTGCTAAGTCAGAGCCTTCGTTGGCGGAATCAAACTTTTTTCACGCATTGCAGTCGACAAATTTGGAGAAGCAGAAGTCGGAAAATTATTTAAGCCAGAGTAAATTAATTTTGCATAAATTGTACGACCTAGGATTCAGTCATTTCTTTTATAATATACAAAAAGTAAAATAGATATTAAATTATGTGCCAATTTCGTTTTAAAATTGTATGCATTCCAACTGAATTGTTTTAACAGTTAAAGCAGAGAGAAGGGAATAAATTTGTGCGATTGTAGCCCATTAGTATGGGAAATCTACTTGACCGATATGTCAAGCTCATATATTCGTTTTTCCTTTTAATTCTTCATCTGTCTGATTGCGAGCAGGCTAAGGTTCCATACTGTTAATGTTGGGTTAGAATCCCATCGGTGGCACCTTTTTTGTGTTTCCAAAAATTGTACATGCAAAGTGTAATGTTCAATTACTTTTTTCATAATGGTGACGTGCATGCGATTTTACCATCGGATTTTTTGCTGTGTACTTACCCAAAAAAAATGCTGCAAGCAGTAGCAGTAGCAAGTTTCACCAGTTGAAATCCTTGAGATATTATCCCACATGAGATATCCACCTGCAAAAAAACGATTTTTTTACAAAGTGTCATATTCTTAAGAAAAAAAACTTATCTAAAAGTGGAAATAGACGTCGACTAATGGTGATTAGATCCGAAAAACTAATTTTGCACAATTATGGCGGCTGCTTTTTCCACCTTGGCTTTGGCAATTTCCAAGAGTCGTTTGTTCTGAGAAGCTGTAAAGATGGGTTGATAATTATTTTTAATGATATTTAAAATTGTCAAGTGAAAAGTGATGCGTTTTACGCAAGAGGGACCATCAAAGAATGCTTCTCACCAAGCCAATTTGATAACACTCAGAGAAATAATTATAAACTATATTTTAGGAATTTATTAGTCCTGTTTTTACTTACAAAATAAACATAAGGTAATTTACTTTAAATTAAACGTTTGTTGAAAAAAAAACAATTTTTCATTATATTTTGGATAAATAAGTACGATAAACAAGTCATTCCGACTAACCTACTACACAGCAAAAAAAAGTTGAATTTTGGAAGGTTGAAAATTTGGTAGGTTGAATATTCCTTATTTTTTGAGTAATATTACATAAAAAATGTGTAAAAATGTGAATCTGATGAATATTTATCAAAAACTGATGAATATTCATCAATACCTGATGTAATATTACACATTTTTTTCGCCACAAAATCTGTCACCATTTCCTGATGAATATTACCATCATTTTTTTTTCTGTGTATCCTGAAATAAATGGAACGTATATCAGATTCTTCGTGAACTGTTCAAACCCCAAAACACGCCAGGCAACTTCCTCCAAACTTAACCAAAAGAAGCACCACTTTTTGAGGATTCTTGGATGCGCAAGTGGCCAAAACAACCGGACTCTTCTTTTAAACCGGTCCGGAAGAAGCACTAACACAATCTCACCAAAACAAACGACGATGGTGACACGAAATCTGCGACGATTCCTGGACATAAACACCTGGATCGACACTGTCATTTTCCTCCAAACCGATCCGGAAGAAGCACCAACACAAACTCACCTAAATAAACGATGACGACGGCATGGAATCTGCGACGGTTCCTGGACGTAAACACCCGGACACACTGGCAACTTCGTCCAAACTGGTCCGGAAGAAGCACCAACACAAGCTCACCCAACCACAAAATGACGACGGCACAAAATCTGCGACGATTGTTTGACGCACGAGCGACCAAAACTCCCGGACACGCGACGATTGAATCACGATCCGACAGGCTTCTGCCAACCACTTTTTAAAACGATGCGTTCGACAGTTGTCAAAGTCCTTGGGTCAAAAGAAGATTGAATATTGTACCTAAATTTGATGAATATTTTACTCAAGTATACGAGTAGCAAAAGTAATGTTGAATATTCATCAAAAATTAGGTAATATTACACATTTTTTGTTTAAAACCTGTTTGACAAAAAAAATCCGTTATTCAACAATTATAGAGGTAAAATTCATCATTCTTTTTTTTAAACATTCTGTTTTCAACCTTCCATTTTTACATTATTTTTTGCTGTGCACTCTTTACCAGCAATGGATAATATGAGTGGTTTGGCCACAAATTTCACCATTTTTTGTATATCCTAAGTAAAAATGTACACAAATATCACTTAAGTGGGCATAACTCGCGCGAGGGTTGCCAGATATTCAATGTATTGGACTACGAGTTTTTAATAAAAAGTTTATTTTTAAAGCAGGATTATAGCCTTACCTCAGTGAGGAAGGCAAAAATATAAAAGTTTGTCAAATTTGACTTTTGTCGTAAAAAGTTGATTAAATAATTGATATATTTTGTGTACTTTTTTCCGAAAAGTCCTAATCATAACCTACTACCGTGCCCAAGAAACAAAATCGATCTATTTATTTATTTATTCGTCAAACATACGTAGACTACATGATCGTTGCTTAGTTTCTAATTACAAGGGGGGAACATCTATCTTTGATTGTAGAACTGTTTTTTCATGGTGGATTTTGTCATTGTGAAATCGATTATGTTATTATATTTTTTATAAGTTTCCATCATTCTATTCATGGGCCCGTGTTTAGCGTAGTCAGTTCTGTGAAAATGTAATGCGAAAGGCTCACGTGCTCTCAATACGCGTGTGGGTTCATAGAAATTTAATGTTTGTAACAACTCTGGAGAATTAATTCGGTTTGCAATAAGATCATTTACGAATGATAGAGAGGCAAATTCACGACGCTTTGCAAGTGTTTCAATACGGGTTTCGTGTGTTTTGATGTGTGGACTCCACACGACGCTACAGTCTTCAAGAATAGAGCGAACATAAGCTATGAACAATGTTTTTAATGTATAGGGGTCCTTAAAGTTATAACTGAATCGTTTTATGAAGTTGAGCATATTAGTTGCTTTGCATACCATCGTGTTTTAATGTTCAATGAAAGTCATTTAAGAATCAAGTATGACTCCTAAATCTCTAACATTTGAACAGGTTTCAACTGTCTGATTGTCAAGTTTTACGTTTATATTTGGCTTATTTATTTTTCTGCTGAACAAGATCGATGTACACTTTTTAATGTTAAGTTTTAAAAGGCTACGACAGCACCATTCATAAAATATGTTGATTTCGTTCTGGAATCTTAAAGCGTCAGTTTCGTCTTTAATTTTCATAAACAATTTCATGTCATCTGCGTAAATCGATACGTTGATATGCTTAAATATAAAGGATACACATTTACGTAAAGAATAAAAAGTAATGAGCCTAAATGAGAGCCTTGAGGTACCCCGGAAGTAACATTGATGAGCCTAGATATGAAGCCATTAAATTTAACACATTGCGTGCGTTTTGTTAAATAAGATTTAAGCCATGAAAGTAGATTAGAATCAATTCCGATTTTATCCAATTTGAATAGAAGCATAGGAATGCCACTCTGTCGAAGGCTTTGCTAAAGTCAGTATAAAGTGTCTGTACAGAGTTTTTGTTATCCATTTCATTCAATGTGTAGTTTACGAACGAGAGAAGATTAGTTGCTGTTGAGCGCCCTTTGAAAAATCCATGCTGTTTTTGTGTTATGTAGTCTTTTAATTGAGCAAACATTTTGTTGTTAACTATTGCCTCAAAGAGCTTGGGAATACATGAAATGAAAGCAATTCCACGGTAGTTTTTCATGTCAGATTTTTTACCGGATTTGAAAATTGGAACTAAATATTATTTTTTCCAAGCACTTGGGAATATTCCTGATTTTAATGATATTTAAAAAGCCAATAAAGCGGAGAAGCCAGTTCAGATGCTACATTTTTCGCAAATTTGGGAGATATTCCATCTGGTCCGGTACTTTTTGAATTGTCCAAAGCTTTAAGAGCCGCCCGAATTTCATCTAAGGATATGCTATCGACTGTTATTTCGTTATTCGCTTGGGGTATAAAGGAAAAGTAGCTTCGGTCGCGATCGTTTTCATCAAAAGAGGTGTATACGCTTTCAAAAAAGTTTGCGAATAATTCACAAATTTCTGCACTGTTTTTGCCAATTTTATTGTCAAGAGACATATTTGACGGAAAATTACTACTTTTTAATTTTGATTTGACAAAATTGAAAAACTGCTTGGAATCACTCTTGATTTCCGATTCTACCTTTCTATGATACTTTTCAATTTCAAATTGGATGGTGACTTCTAACTGACTGCATATTTCTAGATACTCATCAAGATTTTGGCTATTGCTTTTGTAAGCTTTATGAGCTTTTTGTTTTCTATTTTTAGGGTTTTTAACCTCTTTTGTAATCCAAGGCGGGTGTTTGTCAGTTGTGCGTCTTTTTCTTCGTATTGGAACGCTTTCATCGAGGATGTCGTATATAATGCTATAGAAGGCGTTAACTGCTAGCTCGATGTTCGTTTCTTTCTCTAGTAATGCTTTCCAGTCAACTTCTAATAGTCTACGTTTGATTAAGGGATAATTGGCATTATTGTAATCAGGATTTTCTTCGTAATCTGAAACATCTGGTCTGTTAATAGCCTTATGCACGAAAAGTGAAAATTCAATTGCTGTGTGATGA
This sequence comes from Culex pipiens pallens, assembly GCF_016801865.2. Classification (NCBI taxonomy): domain Eukaryota; kingdom Metazoa; phylum Arthropoda; class Insecta; order Diptera; family Culicidae; genus Culex; species Culex pipiens. The sequence goes on along the minus strand of NC_068937.1, from coordinate 92,324,022 downwards.
GCTTCATTTTTCCAAAGTGGATTATTTGCTTCGGTCGGAAAGCGATTATTTTGATTTTTAACATGATTAATTTGATTTAGGCCGAGAGAGTACATTTTATCAAAAATTAATTGTAATCTGTCACTTTCCCCTAAGATGGGAATAAGAATAGACTCGTTTTCTGCGTCAACCATGAAGTCGACAGCACCGAGATTGAAATCGCCATACAAATGTATTTTAGATTCGGGATCTAGACTAGAGATAATTTTTTCAGCGTTCCTGAAGAAATCTTCATATGAGCTGAGTCATCCTCTGAACATCCTGTCTCAACATACAGAGGATTCTATGGGTAGCCCCAAATTTGTATGGATACTTGTATAGAACAAAAAAAAATCAAATTATTCGCTCTACAGCATTGCCTTGGCGTTCTCGATTGCGAGATTCCTACTCGAAACTAGGTGTTCGAAGGCTTGATTGTTGAGGCAATTGCAAACCTCTTTTTACACCTTAGCTTCCATCCACCCCGGGATTCGAACTGACGACCTTTGGATTGTTAGTCCAACTGCCTACCAGCGACTCCACCGAGGAAGGACCCAGGGAGACGACTCCTACACCTGGAATGAGTTAACGACCTAACCATTAGAGGTTAGTCCGGGGCCAACATTTACTTCCCGTCCGACGGAAGGCGTGATCAGACAAATCTCGTCTCGAAAAATGCCACCGGGACCGTCTGGGATCGAACCCAGGCCGACTGGGTGAGAGGCAATCACGCTTACCCCTACACCGCGGTGTAAAGAACAACCACACAGTAAAAAATTCTGTGTAAAATCGCATGCAAAAGCAAGCACATCACCTTTGCGAGCAAAAGCATGTAATATTGTATGAGAAAACGTTAATTAAAAAAGATTTACTAAGACTTATTTCTATTCAATATTGCATTCTTAACCCTCTACTGCCCAAATTTTTTTTTCGATTTTTTTTATTTTTCCCGTGTTCAGGAGGTCATTTTGAGCAACTTTTGTTCTACGAAAAACTTCACTTCTCTTGTTTTATGTTATTCTTGTTTTATTTTTAGTATTTTAATTTTCATTTATCTTGTTTAGTTTATGTTTGTTTTTGGTAGTATTTGGCCTATTCTAACACCTCCTATCATTACATTTTGCCTATCTAATTTTTTCATGTTTTTACAGTCACTTTTTCAATTTTTTACTTGTTTTTCACATTTTCTGCTATAGAATGGCACCATTATCATTTATATTGTAAACAAATGCGTAGAGGCATAGTCTTGGACACTACAAAAATTACTGCATACTTTTTTTTTACTTAAAATATAGTAAATGTTAGTAAAAAACACAGCCAAAGTTGACCCCTAAAAAAATGACATTTTTAAAAACATTGGCAAAGTCACATAAAACAAGTAAAACTTCCAACCCTAAAATTTTCTAAAATTTTAAGAGTTCTTCTTTCCAATGCATTTTAAAGATCAAAAATTGGTTGAAAAATGGATTTTTGGCGATTTTTCAGATCGAAGCCCGTCTAAAGGCGGGGTTAGGTTGTAGAGGGTTAATTTACAATCATAGAGGTTTTAAACATTAAATAAATGTATTTTTCTCAAAATGTATTGTGAATCACATAAATTTAAAATTGTTCGTGAACAACTCATCTAGCGAAGAAAAAAAATCTAAGGATTACACCAAACTACTCGCTTCGGATACGATACATTCATTGACCAACCGTGCCCAAAGTCATCAATTTTCATCGCGTTTATTGTTTAGTCTCGCTCGCTCGCGCACTCCACGTCTCGAGACACATTCCCACGAAAATCGTTTTCGGTGTCACTTCTCCGGAAATATCAATAGGGCCGTTTCGACGCCGAAAAGAATCCACCATTTACCGAAACACTGCCGAAATTGGCCTCTCCCACTACCCTTTGTTCCCCTCTTTACCATAGATTAAATGTTGATCTCTCACTTTCTCCTTCCCGCTTTTATTGCGTTAGAACGTGTTCACGCTCTAATGACCAAGATTTTATTTTGTTTCGTCGTCGTCTTCGTCGTCGCACTTTTGTCCTCTTTTGTTTTGAGATTTTATTTCATTTCCCCCAAACTCCTTCGCTTTTTCCCCCTGCTTCTTTCCGGAAGATTTTCCGCTGCCTTTTCACTCCCAACGGCGACCATTGTGCATTGAAATTCGAAAAATATATCTCTTCACTTTGGTTTCCCTCCCGCTCCCGCATTCTTGCCCTTTTCCCAAATTTCCCTCGCGTCAAAGTAGCTTCATAGACGAATTTTCTAGACAATCTAAAAAAAATATCTACGTTTAGCAATATTAGATTTTTTTTTATTTATATTTATTCAGATTTTCTCTTCCATGTACTTTCATTCAGTTTAAATATTATTGAGTGTCCAATCACAATCGATGACTTTTCACCTCAATTTTAAATACTAGCAACTTTCATTTATTCATGAAATAAATAGCTTTCGCTATTCAGTGATTTCAAATGTAGGAGGTCCTACATGTACAAAAGGGAAAGGGGATATAGCAATATTAGATTAAACCATCCTTTCCACCTCTCAACTGTCAAAAGTGACAGCTCGCAAAATGTCACAAACCATCCAACAAAGCGTCTGGAATATTACTCTATGGTCTAGTCCTCTCTTCTACACTCAGAAAAAAGTACTGGCAAAATCCATAAGAACGTCTTATGACCTTTCGACATCAGGATTTTATTCGGATGTCATAAGATTTTCTTATGGCTGGGAGGGGAAATTTGACAAAGCCGTCAATTAAGATTTCCATTGAGTTATCTTATGACATTCATAGATGGATTTGTGTAAAGAATATATGGCAATGCTCATGGAGATTATATTAATAAACATTGTTTTTTATACCCATTTTTTCTTATTTTTAATTGAATGAAAACAAAAATTTATTTAAATTTTAAACGTATATATTTTTAAATTATCGTAATATACCCAAAACTTCATTTCCTTCCGCTGCTCGTCGTCCCGTTGGTTTACGCAGCCTCCGGTTTAATCGTCTTTTGCTGGTGATTCGGCATGTTCTGCCGGATGGCCACCACCTTCGGCATGACCGCGTCAATCAAACTTAAACCTTCGACCGCTGCTCGGAACTGTCCTCACCGATGCTATTCTCCGGATCCTTCTGGAGGATGCTGGGGAGGGACGCCGGCGGAACCAACGGCCATTGATATTACCTAAAATACCAAAACAAAATATTCAACTTCGAACCAAAACACACGAAACACCCGCCACAGAACTTACCTGTGTCTTGGAGGTCGTGGTAAAACTCATAGCGGCCGCGGCAGCTTTGTGAAGTAGTTACCGGAACGAACTACGGGGTGATTTGGAGTAGCGAGCGTTTTAAATTGTCTGCTCGATCCGTCCTTTCGCCATCTTGAAATGTCAAAAAAATTTCACACTAGCATCTTACGCGAAAACCATTGAAAAATTACAGATGAATTCCATAAGAATTTCATATGAAGTCCATAGTCTATCAACAGTGGACCAAACACATAAGTTAAGTTAAGTTATAACCATATGAATTTATAGTGACGGTCATAAGATTGTCTATGAAAATCGCGAGAGCCTAGTGGATACACAAATCAGGCAGCACATAAGATGTAGTCTTATGAAAATCTTACATTCTTTTTCCTCAGTGTAGCGTTCGTCACCGGTGGACCCAGAAACGTGGTGACCGAGGCGACACTTAATTTAGGGAAATTTATTATCGCTACAATTATTGTCAAATTGACAATAATCAGAGAGGAACGCGCCCGCGCTGCCATGGCGAAGAAGGCGGCGGATTCTATTTCGGACTCTGCCGGGCATGTCTTGGTGGTGCTTTTCGGCGGTCGAGGCGGCCCAACGGCAAACGGTAACAATAGCGGAGGACACACAAACACACCGTGATAGAATGCCAACAGTGTGACGAAAGCGGTGGTGGTAGCTAATTATAGTTCCGCGGTAGTGTTGGTAGGTTGATGGTTAGGAATAAAAGAAGAAGATGGATTTTTAAGGTTTTTCTTTGCTTTTTTGCGTCGAACAGTGATTATTGACAAGGACAAAGATTATGACATTGCAACTTTTATTTTATCTATGTAACAGCACAGACTGAATACACTGAAAATACGCCACCCTTTTTATTCAAGTGCCCAAACACATGAATTATTGAATAAAGCCACATCATAGATCTAATTGGTTTGTGTTTCAACAACAATCCAAATCACTATCAAATGCAAGTGTTTGGGCGATTAACTTTTTGGTATTTTTCGACACGTTATTGTCATTCGGGTGGCTCAAGCTATTCAAGTGTTTTGCTCATGAATTTGTCCCACTTTTTGAACTATTCAAAGTGATGAAGAAAACACTTGAAATTGATCTTAAGACCTACACAAAACAAGCACTATTTAAAGTCAACGTGATTTTCCACTTGAATTTAATGTGTTTCACTGATTGATTTTAGAGCGACTTTTATCGATGGCTAGAAGCGAGGCTAGAACGAGTAGCACAAAAAACTCTCCTGTTTTCAACTGGCCGGCCGGCGCAGTGGTAGCGTGCACGACTAACAAGCGAGAACCTGTATATCGCTTGTACGTACTATTATTTTTCAACACCATTTAAAATTCAAGTGTTTGGCTATTGAAATTATTTCATGGCCAATCACCGCAATTTCGAGTGTTTAGCGATTGATATTTGAGTGCTCTGAACTGCAGGGTCAGATCATGTGCGAAACACTTCGATGCGCTGTGTGAGTTTTGCTCAGTGTAGTATTAGTCTACACTGAAATAAAAAAAAAAGTACAAAACAACTTTTTTCCAAGAATTTTGCCTTTTTTCCTTGTTAAGTACTCCGAAAAACCCGATTACTGAATTATGAATAAGACACATTCTCCGGCAATGTACACCTTAGGATGAAATTTTGAAAAGCGTGTATGAGCTATTTGGATATTTTTCCTCGATTCTAGACTACTTGAAGCTTCAAAAATCATGGTTTTCATTAATTGATCATTTGAATATCATTTTGTACAAGTTGGTTAAGTTATGCATCAATTCGTGATAAAATCATCGTTTTAAAACATTTTTCTAAAAACTTCTGGTTTTCAGCGAAATAAAATCCAAAAATTATTCTTTTGATTGCATTTTGTAGGTTTTTAGTTGTACTAAACGGAAATGTCATGGGTTTGCAGTTTATCTTAAGTTAAGTATTTTTTCAAACTAGTGTAAGTTTATCATTTTATTGCGTTGCAACGTCACGAAAAAGGGACATTTGTTTATGTCAACAAAAAACTAAACATTCAATCATTTTGATATTTCGGATGCTCTTTGTACTTGGAAAGAGCTTTCAAATGCAACCTAGAGCGACTTAATTGGTTGTCTCGATCCAAAGTTACAACAGGTTTAAGTTTGCGTTGCAACGTCACGAAATTTTAAATCATGTTGGTCACATGGCAAAAAAGGTGTATTCTTAGTTGGTTGTTGAAGATAAAAGAGTATTAAATATTATATACTTTTTATATAATGTTTCCGAGCATATTTACAGAAGAATTGTACATGGGTCATTCACAAATTCCGTCACTTAAGTTTGAATGCCACTCGAAAAAAAGTATTTTATGAAACTTTTTGATCAAATCAAAATAGACCGATGTTCACAAGGGGGAAAAATTCTAAAACTTTCAAAAAAGTAATCATGTGGTTACTGGATGGCCCCTTTATGATAAACTGATTTACGTGAGGGTTCATTCTAATATAACGCAACGAATTTTTTTTATCCCACACCTCTATGTAGGCCAAATTACAGTGAAATTCACTAAACAATAAAAATCACGTGATTCGATTGTTTTTTTTACAAACTTTTGTCACTCTGTTGTTGGACGATCCCTTACTTAAATAAGTTGTATGCAACGTTTAGTTGTTCGCAATTAAAAATGTTATGTTGCGCAGGTAAACAGTTTTATTATTTCCTCAAATTTAATTTAAAAAGCACAAAAGTCAACAAAATAAGTTACGTTGTTTGCAGATGACCCCTTAAGGGCCATGAACAAACGATATGAGCACTTTATTTATAAATTTCAGCCCTCCTAAAAGCTTGAAGCTCCTCCTCCCTTCTAAAACATCCACGTGTTTTGTAAATTGCCCAAAATCATTAAAATATTAAGGGAGCGTTCTTGCATTACGTAACAAAACATTTATATTTTTAGACCCCCTCCACCCCCTGGTAATACATTTCCGATACACTTTTTTTGTATAAATCCTCGAACCCTCCCCCTCCCCTTGATATTACGCCGTTACGTAATGTATGGACGTCCCGTTACATGGATAGAGGACGGGAGAGGGGGGGGGGGGTGTCCTTCGTGATAATGGAATAATACAAAAAAAAATTGAAAACGCTTCGGAAAACTTCGTTAATCGTACTGCTACTGTGAAAGCGGTATAGGGGGAGGAGGGGGGGGGGGGTCTAACATGGGCGGGCCAATCAATTCACATGTCCTTGTACTGTCCATCAATGTCTTATAATAAAATCTTAACCTACAGTTGTCCAGCCTAACAAAAACTATGATTTATTTTGAAACTAATATTTCGTGACGTTGCAACGCAACGAAAAACCCTGTTTTCAAAAACAGAGCGTTGCAACGTCACGAAATGTAAGTGGTCTTTAAAAATCGAGGTTTGATTTTTTCGAAAAACTAATGATTGCATTCGATTTGTTGGCCAATTTTACACTAAAAATGGAAGAAGAACTTCAAATTTGCCGTTTAACAGAGCAGAGTTAATGGCGAAACATGAATTGGGTCAGGGTTGAGAAAAAGTCACGCGTTGCAACGTCACGCTACATATTCCCCTCTCAAAAACAGAATATTCGCTTAAAATAATGTTTCGACATTGTTTCTTATAGGAAATTTAATGTACTTTCCTTTCCTTTTCAATGTAATTTTTGAGCTGCAGCCGAAATACTGAAAAAAGAAATGTCAAAGCGTTGCAACGTCACGGCGGAATGTGTCATAAAGAAATTTTGTACTTTTTTTTATTTCAGTGTGTGGTAAAAGTAGGGCTGTGGAGTCGGAGTTGGAGTCGGAGCCGGAGTCGGTGGAGTCGGGTCTTTTTGGGAAGCCTGGAGTCGGAGTCGGAGTCGGAGTCGGAGTCGTCAAAACTCGAACAGCTGGAGTCGGAGTCGGAGCCGGAGTCGGTTAAATTTTATGAGCTGGAGTCGGAGTCGGAGTCGGAGCCGAAAATTTCTGATTACCCGGAGTTGGAGTCGGAGTCGGAGTTATCTTAAATTCAACAAAAAATGTGTTTTTTTTTTGTATTTGCTATAAAACAGCTTAATTTACAAAACTTCTTATATTTTAATTATTTTTCAAGTTGCATGCGCTGCGTAGCCATTTTAATTTTTTTTTAGAGATCACTAAATGATAACCTGTTAATCAGCTCTTACCCAAGTATGTAGTATCATCATAACTCAAAAAAATAAAAACAATATTGGTTTTGTAGTCAGAAATATTTAATTGATTTTTGACTGCATCCTTTTGCCGATATTTATGTACCCTTTAAATTCAAATTTGACCAAATTTAATCTAGTTCTTTCTGAAAAAAGTACACACACAGTCATCTTATACCCCGATAGCGAATGTATCGGTGGTTTTAAGTGAATCAATGTTCAGGAAAAAAGTTACGAGGTACATCAAAAGATATAAAATAATAATCACTTTTTATGGAAATCGAAAAAAAATCACTGACAGGATAACTCTTCCAACAAATATTATAACAATCTATTACTTGGAACTCAACATGCGCATTTTGTTTATAACTTTGTACAAAAAATTAAAAGTGTCGCGCTTAAAATATTTCAAACTGGCATCAAATATCAAAAACAAATTGCAACTAAATTTGAAATCATCATTGAATATGTTGAATATATCGATTATCTTAATGTTTACTATTTCTCTACTAAAATCTGAGAATGTTGATCCTTAGGCAAACTATTTTGATATTGTTGCAAATTATCGTTGAACAAATCTCAAGATTTCAGGATAGGATAGAATTTCAAGATAAAAAAATATCCGTGACCTAGAAAATATTTAACCTGTGGATTTTTGTTTTTAATCCTAATTCTAAGTTTTTTCATATATTTTCATGGAGGCGCACGACCATTCATAAAGCTTCGTTTTAGGTGAAGATGCAAGAAGTATCGCGCGCCTCCTTTTAAATATATAAAAAAATTAAAAATTCAAATAAATCAAAAATTCCGAGGTAAAATATTTTCTAGGTCACGGATATTTGAAAATATATTTCGGATATTTCTTAAGCGTCCTTACCACGAAGATTTTTTTAGGATACATTTGTAATTTGTAATAATAAACTTCTTCAGCCATGGCGTTATGTCCATGTACGTCTTAAAAATATCAATGGAGCTTTAAAAAATAGTTTCGTTTTAAATTGTTATTTAAAAAAAACAAGGTGACTATGATAGTCACTGTGCTTCTTATAAATGTCAACCTAAAAGTGAGCAAATTGAATTTAAATGTTAAATCGTTCATTAAGGCCAGCTTTCTTTTAATGATCATTCAAAAAATAACAATTTAATATTTTAGCTTTTAATCAATTTAATGAAAATTTGAGGTTAAGTAAATAAATCCAAATTTACTTACCAAACTGTTCTTCTAAAAATGCCTTCAAAACTGGCGTTTTTTTATTTCTGTTTCAATAACGTTTGAAGCTTGTAAAACTAGAAACTTTTTTCCGGTTTTTTCCACTTAGAGAGTTTTTTAATAATCCTATTTATCAATGTTTTCGAAATAATAGTTAACTAACTTTTGAAATATTTAAAAATATGTGGAGTCGGAGTCGGAGTCGGAGCCAACCATTTTTTGAAAGCTGGAGTCGGAGTCGGCTAGAGTTGGTGGGCCGGAGTTGGAGTCGGAGTCGGAGTCGATTGGATCTGAAAGCCGGAGCCGGAGTCGGAGTCGGAGTCGGCTAATCTCAGAAAGCCGGAGTCGGAGTTGGAGTCGGAGTCGCTTGAAATATGACCTGACTCCGCAGCCCTGGGTAAAAGAATAAAGATTTTTGACATTTTTAATTTAGCCTAATAAAATCTAATCTACTATAAGGGGTGGTGCATAAACCACTTAACCGTAGTCCGAAATCCGACCAAAAAAACATGAAAAGCCATGAGGGGAGGGGGGCGATAGCTGACCACGTGGCCTTCAAAAAAATCTGCTACTGTTACTGAAAAATTTAGCTCTGAATGAAAAAAAATACCCTTCTGGGTTATTGTAGATCCGAAAAGTAAATTAAATTTCCCATAAAATGACAAATCCCAAAAAAAAGTACAGTCGAGTAATGAAAAATACCAGAATTTTTGGAACCATTTTTGTATTTTTTTGTATACGTTTTGTTAGGGTACCGAGTACAGCCCAGACTCGATTATCCGAAGCCTCGATTATCCGAAGTTTCGTTAATCCGAAGCTGGATTAGCTAAAGGTTTGTATGGGACTTCGGATAATCGAATCAAGAACACAAACAATCGTATTTTTTTATTTTGTTACTTTAAACATCAAATTCGAGTTCTGTGACCCAATTTAAGTTAAATTTGAATGATTGATTGCCTTTTAGATTAAAAATTGATTTTTTTTTTCAATATTTCATCATTGCCATTTTGGCCGCCATCTGGGATTTAAAAATTCTAAATCACTTTCAAAAATAAGACAACGAAAAAAAAAAATTTCTTGATTCAAATATCCGAAGTAAAATTTTGCCAAGGCCTTTGGATAATCGAGTCAAGACTGTACTCCATATAATCGGGCGTCCAATTTTACATAAAGGTCACTTTGACACCAAATTTCCAAACCATCACCATTTCAGGCTGCAAATGATTGAAAACACGACTTTTGCAAATGTTCAAAATTGGAAGGGATCGTACTGCTTCGCTATTACGAGATATAAAAAATAGAGCTCGGATTCGTGATCAGGGACAAAAATTACCCCGTAGGACGAAGTTTCTAGCAAATCGGAGAGGGGTCGGTGCAACTGCTGTGTGAGTTGGCGGAGAATGACCCATAAGCAATTTTGAACTCTTATCAAATCTTATGGTGTCAATTGTACATTGTCCAACCGATGGAAACATCTTCATCAAAAGAAAATCTTTTGACAATCATCAAGAGTAAAAACTCCTCTCGCGCTCGAAAAATCGGTAAAATGAAACCGAAAAAAACATCTTCTTAATTATTTGGCGGAACACCGATTTCACTTCTACACTTGGAGTAACAACAAAATAATTTTAGTGCAGGGTGGCCACCAGGTTTGGATTTTCAATTTCCCGGTTTTTTCCCGGTTTTCTCCCGAGGCCAGAAGGATTTTTTCCATATAGTTTTAAATCAAATTACTATGTTTTTTCATAGACTGACGTTAGTATCAAAATACTTTTTGATCGCAGACACAACGTATACATTTGGTTGAATATTTTTATTTGTCAAGAAAGCTTTCAGTTTTCAGTTTTTTAGTCCAAATCCTTAATTTCCATAATGCTTGTGATTTTTCATCTCCATGCTCCACAATTTTTCTTAACTTAAAATCAATAAAAAATCGTTTTGTATTAAATTTAAAAATTACATAAATTATTACTGGAAAGCAGGAAATAGCATTTACAATGTTGGGTATGAGTATGGGTAGAAAAGATTCGCAAAAGACAACAACATTTATGCAAATACTCTTCAGTTTTCTTTGAAAAAGCTTTTGTGAATTCAAGAAGAACGATCCTTCAAGAGAAAAAGTGCCGTATACTTAAACAATCGGTAACTTAAAACATTTTTTGCTGATCGATTTAGTATTTTCGGTATCTTCCCTCTGAGTTGGCCTGTACTTCAACCCCTTATCGCGACTCCCAGATCGCGCAAACATAAACATAATTCTCGATACATCCTTTGTATGAGCCGTGCCAAATCTATTTAAAAAAAGAAAAAATAAACATGTTTGGATGTTTTTAAATTTTTGAGTAACACAGAATGGTGAAAAATCAATTGACCGTACTGCGATTTGCTGAACTACACAACCGAAATAGTCAAAATTCAGTTAATCTTTTTTTACGGAATTTTCAGATGAGAATTAAATAAAACCCAACAAAAATTCATTTTTTGTGTTTGAATAAAAATAAAAAGTGACTGTTTGTATTGAAATGACTATTATGCAGTTGAACTCTGAAAATATTGTAATTTTAAAATATCTGAAAATTTTATTTAAAATTTAAATTACAATTTTAAAATAAATTTTATTTTTTCAAATGTTCTGAATTTGAACACAATTTGATAGGCATTTAACTGTTGAAAGATTCCCAAATAACTTTATAAAAATATCTTAAATACCAAATATTTCCGACATTTTAAAATTATACAAAAGTACTCAAATCTGATTTAAAAACACAAGCACAAAGTTTCATAGCAATTTGTCCTTAATAATTTGTTTGACTGAGATAGCCAAAAATCATCTTATAAAATACTAATGAAAACAGATTTTTGAAATTCCACCAAATGTTTCACATTAAAAATAGTAAACAGTCCGTCTCGATTATCCGAAGGTTGGAACAATAAAAAAAAATTCGATTTTTTTATTTTCTTACATTTAACATCAAATTCGAGTTCAGAGACTTAATTTTAGTCACTGTTGCGTGGTTGATTGCCTATCCAGGTTTTTAAGCGAAGATGGCGTTCGAATTGTGAACGCCCGAATTGTCAAAATCGCGCAGTAGCACTAACATTAGAAAAAAAGTATGGCTGTCATGCCATGACACACTTTTTTCGTAATGTTGGTACCACTGCGTGATTTTGACATTTCGGGCGTTCACCATTCGAACACCATCTTCGCTTAAAAATCTGGATTGAATTTAAAAATGCATTTTTTCAATATTTCATTTCAGCCATTTTGGCCGCCATCTTGGATTACATAATTCTAAATAATTTTAAAATAGTTTAGGCTGGTACAAATTTTATTTAAAGTTTTTGTCTCCCCCCTTCGAAATTGGCCCGAAAAATCAGGAGACAATTTTTTTTTTTTCAAAAAATTTCAAATTTAAAATGAAAATTTAAGTGGAATCAACTGAAATCAACTTTAGATCCATTCACGTGCGTTCAGAATCATTTTTAGCATGTTTGGTTTGATTAGAAAATCATTTAAACTTTTGAAAATTTTCGATGTTTATTATTTTTTTTTCGTAAAAATTTTTGTTTTCGTCACAAAACAACTGAACTAGTGTAAAATGCATTTTAAAACACTTTTTCCATGCAAATGTTGAAACTGTGGCTTTTTACTTAAATGTTTATATTTTTTTATTTTTTTCCGAGGCGTTCGGATCGAGTCTGAACTGTATTCTTATTTTTAACGGCGCACATCAAGCTAAGCTTTTTGCACCACGATTTTCGGTACGCAAATTTTAGTATTTTCTAAATTTTGGGAACTATCGGTTATTTATTCCCTAAAGTTACTGCCTACAAAAAAAAATTAAGCAGATTTCAACTCTTTTTACAATCATATTGTTGAAGGGTTAAATCCGTAAGTTTGACAATTTTGGAATAAAAAGACAACAACTTCCTTGGCTGCTGTGCACCCTCAATTTGATAATGAAATACATAATAACATAAAAATAAATTGTTTATTGTGCTTATGAAATTCAATACTTATTGAAATAAGACTTCAAAAATCATAGCGCTGAGTAAATTTTCTATTGAACCGCGAACTTGATCGGAAAAATTGCAGCTTATCAAACATTTGTTTTTTAAACCGGGTCAGGTGTGGTGGTAATAGTAGTTGCTTCTCCCCCCTCGCCGAAGAAATATATCATCGAATACTCAACAGAAAAAAAACAACCAAAGCCTAGTAGCTTGAGTCTATTACACAAATTCAAACATTATTTTCCCGAATTCTTCATTTAGAAAAACTAGAATAATATTCTTATAGAGAAAAGTATACGTTGAAGTCATTTAAGAGGAATTTGTCGAATTTTAACTATACTCAAAATATTTTCCCGGTTTGTCAGTCGAAATCACGAGTTTTTCCCGGTTTTCTCCCGGTGGAGTAAATTCCCGGGTTTTTCCCGGTTTTCCCGGTTTTTTCCCGAGGTGGCCACCCTGTTTTAGTGGTGCTAACAATTAATATCACAGAAAATCTTCAACTGATTGATTTTTTTTTTTCAAAAAGTTCGGGAGCGATTTTCTTTTGCGTTTTTCGAATCCTCTCTCTTTCAATAAATTTTACATCATCACAATTAATAGGAAAAGAGCTCCAATATTTTTGGAATATTAATAATTTGATAGTCTGATTTGTTTTAAATATAACCCGAATGTTTGCCGAAAACAGAGCAGCTTAAAAAATGCAGTTGAAATCATTGGTTGAAATTGTCATGTTGTTTCCATTTCCCTCTATCAACAACAGGAAAAACTTCCAATGTCACTCATCGTCCAACGTTGACCAATGACAAAAACCAATTCCCCCCCCCCCCCTCCCCCTTCATTACTTTTGACACGTTCGTTCAACTCTCAAGGCCCCGAAGCTAATTCGTGACACGCTCAAACTATTGCCTCGGTTCCATTATCACCAGGCTCTGCTGTAGTTGGGGAAAAACATGTACAACAAACAATAATAGTGCAAAAAAGAGCGGAAAAAAAACTTTAAAAATACACATTTGGAGAGTATCAACAACAACAACAACTTTGTTATGTTTAGACATGTGGGGGAAGTTTGTTTACGAAAAACAACCTCGCAGCAGGCCCTTTTGTTGGCAGTTCGTATGCTTTTTGCGTTGATCGCTAGGGTTGTGGTGGTTCCAAAGTGTATCAAATTAAGATTTCTTTTTTGAGTTACTAGTAGGTCAAAACCCGAAGTACAAATGTACGTTACCTCATTGAAACGCATTGAAACGCAGTCAAAGTTTACCTTAATGTTGAGATGCATTGATTGAACGTCTTTAAAACTGTCAACAAATCAGCAATATCCTCGAATAAACATTTTATTTACAACTAACGATGCAACCTGCAATCAAATTTAACCCTCTGTCATCACATCATACAAAGTATATCGATTTATGCCCGAGGACCAAATGTCATAACCTCGAATTAAGTAATGACGAATTCATTTCCCAATTAACCCCCCCAAACTCCACCCTCACCAGCAAACACCCCTTTGACGTGCTGGTCATCCGTCTGCGCTCTTCCGTCATTCCCAAGACGAGCACGAAGAGTCATGACCAAAACAAGTCGTAAAAAAAGACAACTCACCTTCTGTACAACTCACATTTTCTCGCGAGCACACACACACACACACACACACACACACACGCACACGTTTCTCAAAACATCAACCTTCCAGTCAGCATGTGCTCGCCATGGAAAAACACCGAAAAAAAAGCTGTATGGAAAAGAAAAACAAAACGTAAACGAGCCAAAAGTGAGGGAAGCGAAGCGATGAGAGGGTGAGAGTGAGCGGGTGAGGAGGAAAAATCTTGCAAGTGTGAAATCAAAAGTGAGCAGAGCGAGAAGCGCTCAAACACACACACACACACACACACACACACACACACACGAGGACATGATGTGGCGAGAGTCATTCAAGCGTGTTAAACAATGCATTAGGGGTGAGCGCGAAAGTGAGGACGAAGGTGCGCGAGAGTGGAGAGCGAGAAAGAGAGGTGAGTGAGAAAATTGACTGAAGGAGCACGCCACGAAAAGAGCAACGCGCGTCGGCTCACTGGTGGTGAGCGGTTTTTCTCACCGCTGTGAGCGGATTTTCTCACCGCAGTTCGGCCGAATCGCAGTATGCGGGGTGCGCTCGCGCGAGAGCGTGAGAGGGAGAGCTCGTGCAAAAGCAACAACTGTTTTGACTCTCGCACGCGTGCCACAACACGCGGAGTCTGCAACTCTCGCCTACCTTTATGGACCAAACACACAGGAGCAACAAAAACCGCGTGGCACAGGAGAGTGTGTGTACTTGAGAGTGTTAAAAATCGATAAAATTACATCTTTGAATTGCTCGTGATGACGACGACGACGGCTGGAAGCTGTGCGAAACGGCGAGGGAAGTGAGTTGTATGAACTGAACTAGGGAAAGCTGGTTGAGGCAGTGGGGGGGGGGGGTTGGTGGAGCAGCATCCAACGCAACCAGGTGGAAACAGACACCAATACAGTTGTATTTTTGCTTAAAGGATAGGATGACCAGATCTATAACTTTTTTATATCAGAAAAGGTAAATTATAACATAAAACAATGAAGTTTTGACAAGCTGGTTCTCAACCAGCAAAAATCTGTTTCCGGAGAGATTTGAAATTACAACATTCAAATGAAAAGCATACATCTCTACCATTATGCCATTTTCCATTGTTAACCAAAGCAATTAATTCAAGATGTATCCGTGGAAACGCATCAATGCATCACCAACACAAATAAACCGTTCGAAACCAGAGAGAGAAAGCGATTAAACCGAGAGCCGACGTACCAACTGAGCTGCACACGTGCACGTGCCACACCAATCCTAAAACGGGAATTATCTCGACCGAAAACTACCACTACATAACGATAAACATAAAAGTAAATTCTATAAATGTCTGCAAATTGATTGCTATTGTTGTGAACAATTATTTTCTCCCACTCTCTCGCGCTCGTTCATTCATTGGGTCTGCACGGTTTCCGCCATCACCATTGCAACACCGCTGGGGATGTACTTTGCTCCTGTTCAAAAGTTAAGCTATGATGAATAGCTGTAGTTTAAACGACTGCCCTGGTGGAAATTACTAACTTTCAGTGCAATGATGTTCGATGGATTGACAAATGAAGCGATGCCTAATTAATTAATTACAGATTTTCTAGGTATATGTAAGGTGACTTCTGGGATTAAGTATTATTTACAGTATACAAAAAATCATATTTGAGAAATTATTTCCATTTTCTACCTACTAAGCTAAGTGACATATTTTAATCACTTCTAACGGATATGAAATTATTTGAGGTATCATTTTCGACGTGTGATTTTTCACCTGCAAACAGGGCTTGAAAAAAAAAGTTCACTGACACAGATGCCTGATATTTGACAGAGCTCGGGAATCAGCTATAGAGAATTTGCAGCAAAGCTAAAAGACGCGTGTCGCCACCTATGAACAAATAGCGTAAATCTATGATTTTTAGAAAAAATGTGTTTTTTCCTTCCTAATCAACATTTTTATAAAACTTATGCCGGATTCGGATGAGAAAAATTATTTCCAACAATTTGGTGTACAACTTTCCAATATTTGTTTGATTTTTCTATGAGAAAACTGTAAATTTAGAAAAAGATAGTAATTTGGACTATTTGGCAAGAAAGTCTGTCAAAAATCAATACAAATTGTTGAATATACGTTAACACATCTGTTATCAACTATATAACTGTTTATTTGATTGATATATACGGGGAAACTCATTTTTTCGTGTTCCAAAACATGTTTTTTAAAGAAAAAGGTCACAAATTTTTGCGCGCCCAAAAGTTGATGTTCATTATTTTAAAGCAAAAAATTTTTCTCGTCTTTTGCAACCAGTTTCATGAAGATTGATGCAGGGAATCATGAGAAATAAGCGATTTTGTTCTTTAATCGACAGAAAGGCATACGACTTTAGGCAAGTAACCTCATTTTGGCGCCACCTACATTTGAAACGCAGTCGCGCTGCAAAACCTCAATCATCATCGACCCGATCGTTGAATGTTCACTGACAGCGCCGGTCATGATCGTCATAGGGACGTGGCGTTACATCGTGCTGCCACCTGTTTTTTTTAAGCGCAAGAGTGTAAAAGTGCTGAGTCATCGTCTTAAAAATAGACGGCGTCCTATCTCGCCCAGCAAAATGAAGTCGATAAAGCAGTCGGTTTCGATGAGCAAAAGTGGAAAATGTGGTCTAAAAATAGCGACGCCATCCCCCTATTTGGATGCGACCGTCAGTTGACTCACACGAAGTTGACACGAAAGAATGGTGAGCTCAACAGTCAAACAGCCGAGCGACACGACGACACATGCTCTTTCGCTCTTTTCTTGCTGTTCGGGTAAGTGAGGTGACAGCAAGCGATTGAATGCAATCCTGAGGACCTCTGCGCGAATTAGAGAGCTGGTGAGAGTCAAATGGCTGGGTGAGTGACTTTGCGTTGCGCTCATTCGGTCAAATGTGGGTGAGCGAGAGCAGAGTTGATTGTTCACAATCCTTGCCACCAGCGCTTACAAAATTTCGACTTAGTTTGTGATAGGTAACAGAACACTCCAATTGTCTTCACCACGACAGCCTGATTTTGACACTCTTCTTTCGTTCGTTTCACACACTTGCTACGAAAAGTCACTCACACAGTCATTGACTTCCCTCTAGAAATACATTCACTCAAGGAGCTATTACACTACGGCAAACAAACAACCAAACTCGCGCTTTTTGACAGTTTTCCAGTTTGCCTTCTTCGTTTCTTTGCCTGGATTTGTTTGTACAAACGTCAGCCTGCATACATTTTGCCTCGTTTGCGTGTTTGCCGCAAACAAGTGTGCGAGTTTGGCAAACTGTCAAACACGAAAAAGTGCGAGTTTGTTTGTTTGTTTGCGAAGGTGTAATGGCTTTTTCAGAGAACGGTCGTTTGACAATCTATCAAGATTCCGATCATCTCTACCATGATCGCATTCGATTGACTTCGGTCACCACACAGCAAACACTAGTAAAAGAGAGACTAAAAACGAGAGATAGAGAAAGAGCACGTGGTCGCGTTAGGGCGGCTACTTGAGTGGTGCTCATTTTTCGTTCGTTTCGTCTTTGTGTTTACGATCACCGACCGTCGCCAAGCAATGGCAATCATGATAGGCGCTGTGCGTCAAAGATCAAAGTTCGTTTTCAGAAATGATCGCTGACAGAAAGTTCTTTCAAATATCGACCAGTCCCATTCAGTGACAGATCCCTTTTCAAGCATTGCTTGCCACCAAGGGTCCTGGTTGCTCCAAAAAGACTAACTCAATCGCGGTCACTAATAGAACGCGACAAAAAACTGTTCCGACCGTTCACTACCGTGTGACACTTCCACACCAATCGCTACTGAATACTCTCTCTTAGCTCTTCCTCTCACTCCAATCGGGTAGCTCAGCGAATGGCTCAGAGAGATCTTTTGCGTTATATCGCTCAAAGCTGACACGAAACAGTCGGCGATCGGCTTTGTTTGGATCATTTATTAAACTGCTTAAAATCAATGTTAAAAAAATGTTTTGCAATTTTGTCGACAGCATCAAAGACACATTTGACAGCAATTTCCAACGTGCTAAATTCTAACTGACGTGTTTTGCGCGTGTTGTCATCTCGCATGCTTGGAAGTTTTTGACGGATGGAGGTGGAGGAATCCTCCGAAGAGGAAGATTTTAGTCCCGTCCGCGGGAATCGGAAGTGGAAGAAGACCAGTGAGGTCACTGGAATCGTCATCGAAGGAGAAAAAGATGAGAAGACCCTGCTCATCAGCAACAAATTCAGCGCGCTAGCGGGCGACAAAAACAACAACAATGCCAGTGCAGCAGGAGGAGGAAACGCCCCGGCGGTTCCAGAACCCAGAAAATCTGCCGGTAAACAAAAGCAACCACCTCTGGTGGTAACGAACTTGGGCTTTAACAGATTTCTGGATTTAATGGCCCTGTGCATAGTGAAACCGGAGTACAAGCTGACCAGGAGCGGAGTAAAAGTGGCGTGTTTTTTCGTGGAGGAATTTAACACCGTTCGAGAGCTGCTGCTTGAGTACAAAGTGCAATTTTATTCGCACGATCGACGAAGCGAACGATCCCACCGTGTCGTTCTGCGAGGACTCCCAGAAGTGGATGTGGAGATTATCAAGGATCGACTCAAGGAGGACCATAACCTTGATGTTTTGGATGTGAAGTCCACCGTGGGTGAAACCCCTTACATTGTCTTCTTTCCCAAGGGACACACGAATCTCAATTAGCTGAGTGCAATTAAGAAAATGGGACCAGTCATCGTCCGATGGGAGGCCTATCGGAATAAGCAACCCAACGTGACCCAGTGCAGGAATTGCCTCTGCCTGGGACACGGAGCCAAGAATTGTTACCTCAAAAGCCGATGCAACAACTGTGGGCGATTCCACAAAACGGAACAGTGTAAAGTCGACGTAACTCAACCCAAAAAATGTGCTAACTGCTCTGGATCTCACGAGGGTCTGGACCGTACTTGCCCCAAACGTGCCCCAGTCGAGGCAGCAGGCGTCCAAGCCGAAGCCGCCAGCATGGAAGAAGGAAAAACAGATTCCGGTGGATCCGTCGTTTTCCGCGGCGGATTTCCCTCCGCTGCCGGTTCCGGTCCCGATCCCGGATAAGCTGAAGAAGACAGAACCACAATCAGCAGCTATTGCAGGAAACAGTTAAGGAAACACTGGCCCTGGTGCCGGTGGCCAACCCAAGGCGAAAGGAGACGAGGTGCTTTACAGCACGCAAAGTGATACCAAATATTAAAACAAAAAACATTTTGCATAATGCTGTCACGATATTAAAGCTGATTCCCTCCGTTGCAGCTTTACTCAAAACCAGTATCAACTTACTCTCTTCAAATAACTCAATTTGCACAGGCATAACCAGACATTTCTACATCTTCAAACGTTTGTTTAACAATGATGCCTGCTCGCTTCATCCACAATTCTCACACGGAAAGGGGATCCATCGCCAAATCAGCAGAAGGATTTTCCTGGTTTGATTTTGCTGATATTTGCGAAAAATTTCCCTAGACTAGCGAAATTTTTCGCTGAACCAGCGGCTGAGCAAAATCAATTCCAGCAACATAGTTC
Organism: Culex pipiens pallens; assembly: GCF_016801865.2. Taxonomy (NCBI): domain Eukaryota; kingdom Metazoa; phylum Arthropoda; class Insecta; order Diptera; family Culicidae; genus Culex; species Culex pipiens. The sequence goes on along the minus strand of NC_068937.1, from coordinate 92,304,218 downwards.
TACTGGTTTGTTTTCGCTAATTACTGGCAAACATATTTGACAGCAGAAATTCTAGCGAAACTTTTCGCTGTTTACAGCGTAGATCTCCACTACTGTGGCAGAAATTCTTGAGGTAGCTGCAGAAATGACAGTTGTCATTTTCATCTCCGAGTTGATTGATGGAATTCAACAAGCTTTTGAAACTAAGTGAAAATAAAAAGCAAAATTTGTGTAGTGAAGTGGTAGAGTGCAGTGAAATCGACCACTCACTTGAAATTTCATGTTCTCACAGTGCCGGTTTATCAAATCAACAAATTGAACGCGTAAGTAAACAAATATCATGAAGGGGGAATTTATTTGCAAACATGACATGTGATACAAAATCTGCAAGAAAAAAAAAACGCTGGCAATGATAACAGTTTTTCCCAAGACCAGCAGAACAATTTTCTGGTTTATTTTGACACGAGCTACTGCCGCCGGAAAAAATCCAGACGTCAGAGAAACAAAACGCTGATCCAGTGCCAAAATGCGCTGAACCAGCGAAAAAACCCACTGGACCAGCGCATTGTCTCCCGAAACGAGCAGAAGAATCTCCTGGTTGATTATGGAATCTGGAAGCTTCTCATGAACCAGCAAAACTAATCGCTGATTCTAGCGAAACTTATCCCCCAAGCAGCGAAAATTTTCACTTAACAAGTAAATGTTTTCACTGGTTCGATCAAATTTGACTGACTTCCAAACCAGCGAAAAAATTTAGCGATTCCAGGTAATTTTTCTGCAGGCTGAGAAATTAGCGACTTTTTTCGCTAGTTTTAGCGGATTTTATCACGTTTTGGCGATGGATCCCCTTTCCGTGCAGTCACCACATTCACCAAATCAAACTACAGAGCCCCAACCGGTAGGATGGAAGCTTGCTTGGTTGTAAGCTCACAGTTGTAAGCTTGACTCAGCTGATTATCGAGCCAAAAGTCCAAAATTAAACAAAAAGTCTTTCCGTTGCGCACAGCCTCTACCCTTCGTTATACGCCAAAATAGTAAGAGAGCGAATGTCTACCAGTTTTCCCGACGGTTTAATTTGAATCACAGACAATTATAGATTTATTTGCTTTTTTTTAAATTGTTCCAAGATCAGGCTAATATTTAAAAAAAAGCTGCCAACTGTCAAATTGAAACATATTCTGAAAGAGTCCAGTCCATTTGTCTGTGCTCTTATGTTTACCTACATCTCAACCGAGACAGGACGAGCTTTTCCACATATATTTCCCAACTATCAGCACCACTGCTGCTGCTGGCCGGAAGCTGCCGGGTACCGGGGAAACCCGGAAGTGGAGCATATGTGGCGGCGGCTGGCAACACTGGCCGACGGTTAGTCTCAACGCACCGGTTAAAAATGTACATCCTCCAGCATGGTTGCATGAAGGCAAGCATATGGCCAGATTTGCTGATGAATCGGGACGGAGTTTGAAGCTGACGATGGTCGTTATCTGTGGTTTTGACGGCAAACTACAAACACAATAAATGTAAAACTACCATTATTTGATACTGTGTAACTTATTTAAGTTGATTTTTTTTTTTCAATCTGATTGATACTAATTTAAAACATTTAAGCAACAGTCATTTCAATAAATTGATAAAGTAATAAAACCAAACATTGCCGAAAACCTTAATTTTGACATTCCACAAAATCAAATCAAATTTTTACCCAATTTGCTGATTTATATTACCAACATACCTCACTTTCGGACCTAGAACGAGTAGTCATTAGTCAACAAATTCCCCTCTCCCTCTTTTGACAAGAGAGAACCAAGGTTGATTTTTGGCTAAAAAATCTCCCCTTTTCCGGGTTTGAAAACGCAAACAACACACACACACACACAGAGGAAGAAAACCGGTCCTCCCCCCTCCCCCCCCCCCACACCATAGGAAACCGACAAATGAGAATTAAAACCAACAGTGAACCAATTGGCCAATGTGCTGCGAACGACGGCCTTGGAGAATTCCAGCCCTCGGGTTTGGCTCTTTGGAGGCGTCTGGCGGTACATGGACCAAGGGGCCATCAGCAAAAAACTTTCCCACCCAGACCAAACTAAATTTGATAGACCAGTGGCAGTGATGGAAATTTTGCATTAGTGTTGTAATAACGAACTACATTTTAACTCTAGTCATTTTACATTATTTTCGAATATATTCATTTCATCAGTTGAACCTTTTGGAAGATTATTTATTTAAATTTATTTTGTTATTTTTTGTATTTTTGATCAGCTACAACATTTAATGTTTAAACCTTTTCATGTATTTTGCACCAGGCAAGAAACTCTTTCCTTGAAGGAGAAGTCTATTTTAAGATTTTTGTTTTATCATTTATTTATTTTCGATTTCGAAAAATTTAAAAAATTTCTATGGTTGGAAGTGTGACTTGTTTTATTTAACTTTGCAAATGTTTTTAAAAATTTCATTTTGTCTGGGGTCAATTGGGTCTTAATATGTAGCTTAGATTGCTGATATTGTTGTTTTCAACGATAAAGCTTATTTTTGTGAGTACAATGAACCTTTGTACGATCACAAAGAGTTTAAAATGGAATTTTTAAATCAATTTTGAAAAATTAACCTCGCTGTCCTTCTTGACAGAAAAGCTCCTACTTGACAGCACGTTCCAAGGGACCATGGTTGATCCATCGAAAAAATGTTGTCTTGTCAATTTTTTTTTTTTTTTCATTAAAAGAAAAAAAGTGATCAGAAATTGTTTTTAATCGTGTTTTTTACCGTTGTACATAAAAATTGACTTAGGACTTTAGTACCCAATTTTGGCTGTGAAATATCAAATTTCTTCTATATTATTGCGCGTATTCCCTAAAAAGACACGCGGCATACCAGCCTCGAAACGACGCGCCGCACTTTCGGCAAATGCGCACTGTGAAATCCCATACTGCGTGTTTTGCTTCTGTTGATCTTCTTCTTCGAATTGCATGGCATTGTTGCCGGGTATGTTTTTTATTGCACCAAAAGTGCAGAAAATCGCTGGCAACAGTGTCTGCGACACATTCTGAAATGCCGCGCGGCGTGTACCTTTGAGAGAAACGGACAATATGTGAAAATAAGTCTGCAGAAGTCAGAAACAAACATAAACTTAGCAAGATAAATGTAAATTAAAATACTAAAATTGAAACAAGTAAAAAAAAATATAAAACAAGAGAATTAAAGTTTGTCGTAGAACAAAAGTTGCCCACAACAAGGGAAGAATAAAAAAAAAGAAAAAATGTGTGTGTCTGTGACATAACGACTCGCCCCTTCCTTGTTACATTTTTTGTTTGTTTTATAGAATTATTATTTTTTTTCGGGTCGGTTTAATATACAAAAAAATAAAAACAAGCAAATTTTCACTGACAATTTTTAACATCACCGAACATGCAAATATTTTTCTGTTTGGATGCTCCCCCCCAAGGATCCAAAGGAAGCAGGTTTCACAAACACACACACACATACATACACACATCATCACCACCACCACCACCAACGGCAACCGGGTGAAAAAGCGGGCAAACTAGCAAAAACACATGTTTGTCTTATAATTTATGTATGGTTTGTTTTTAGAATTAAGATGAATTTACATCAGAATTTATGCGCCCGAGATATGGTCGTGTTTGTGTGTGTGTGTGGTGTGTGTGGTGTGACTAGCTGGCCTGGTTCGGTCGGTCGTCTCGTGTTCCGTTTCCTGTGTAGGAACCAGAGAGGCAGTCCAGCTAACTAGTCAGCCCGTGGCCATGGCCTCCGGTTAGCCAAGTGGCCGTCGTGGTCAGTAGATGTGTGGTGGTGGAACGAGATTGGCCAGCTTTTTTTTTTTGGAGGACGCCTTGCTTGAAGTTCAAATTGATTTTGTGGGGGCATTTTCTTCTATTTTGCAGAAATACATTTAAAAAAATAATATCACTACTTAAATTATTTTGTAAAATCAATATTGCCTGAATTTTTTTTCAAAAATACACCAACCTATAACCCGATTGCCCCTAAACAATAAAGACGTGGCTTTACATCGTGCTGCCATCTGCTTTTTTAAGTGCAAGAGTGGAAAAGTGCTGGCTCATCGTCTAAAAATAGACAGCGTCCTATCCGCCCCAGCAAAATGAAGTCGATAAAGTAGTCGGTTTCGATGGAGAAAAAGTGGAAAACGTGGTCTAAAACACCACAAAATACATGCGTGCCTTAATGCCCCTCTAACTTGTACAAGTGCAAATAATTCGCAAAACAATGCACTCACACTGTCTGTCTCACAACTCTCATGGCGCCAATAACAAAAGCAAACACAAATTGTAAAATGAAGCCTTTTGTTCGGGGTGTTTTATTTTTGATCTACTTCTCACAAGTCCACACTGAAATTGCATTGGCGTAAAAAATGGTTCCTCGTTTTCTCTATTTCTCCCGTTGTAATTGTTTGATTTGTTGCTGTCATTATATCGCAATCGCCTTTAAGGCTTTCTAGCCGAAAATCGACAAACACACTCTAGGCTGCTTGCCGTAATCGTTGCTGGACTCGGGTGAGAGCGTTCTTTATTTTATTTTTTTTTCTATTTTTAGTTTATACTTTTGTCGCGTTCGGTTCCTTTTGTTTATTTTTTAACTATTTTAACTGATTTGAAACAGTATTATATCATTAGTCATACAGAAGCGGTTCGCACGCCACAGTTTCCATTGTTTGCTCATTTTGCTCACAGCATGGCCGGTTTCGTGATATTATTTTTGAGTCTCGTGTTTGGTCGGTTCGATTCGGTGTGCGTTTGTTCAAGCATGTTTGTTCGATTTTTTTGCGTCACGTTTATTGAATTTAATGTTTGCGCATCCTTCTTTATTACGACTTAAATTTTATTTTATTTTTATGTTTTGTATTCATAACTTCATCGATTCCGTAAACGTAAAAATGAATCGTACTGGAATAAATGATGATTGAAATTTAGGCGCATAGATCTTTTCTTTCCACAGCCGACTGTCTAAGATTAGATCTCAAACAAATGTTCGCGTCGGGATTAAAATATAAAATACACTGAAATAATAGTAACACTTTCTCAGCAGCAGCATCCGACTGCTTGCTTTGAGAATAAATTTTCAATCCTGTTAAAATAATAAACTTTACTTAATCTAAACGGGAATTGTCTCAACAGCAGCATCCGATTGCTTGCCTTGAGAATAAAAATCTAACAGTTAACTTCATTTATGCCAATGGTCGTATCGCTTGCTTAGGGCGAATCCCAGACCATTACCCATCACAACTACCAACTCCACGCGACATTTACGCATCCTTGTTGTTTAAATTCAATTAAATTTTATCAAATGGTCAGTTTGATCGAGTTCCACAATAAGGTTGGGAAAAAGAGCCTGCGGTTTCGCTACCTTTTTCTATGTAAATTCAGCATCAACACTTCCCGTGCTCCTAATCCTTATTCCTCTCCCGGTGAATGGTGGAGATGGGAGCGGCCGGCATTGGATGGCTCTCATGGTGTTACCTGTCCTGTTCTGGTAGAATTGGTTTTAATTCCCTCTAATCAATTTCTAAGCAACCTGGGCTGGACAATTATCACACATACATGACGAAATCCAGTCTGCAACCCGCTAAGATCACCATCTCCATGCGAATGCGAATGCGAATGCGAATGCGAAAATCGACAAACACACTCTAAGCAGAGTGGTGCTTTGTTGTGCACACTTAACTTTTTAACACAATTTGATAAAAAAAAGAAATGTTCTTGGAAAATACTCCATCAATAATAAAGATAAATTATACTATATTTGGATCATTTTAACTTAATTTCACTTCCTCCCAGTGACGAAATATTCTTGCAGAGCTGGTTCTAGAAGAATTCTGCTGGAATGGTGGAAAATTTTTGGTAGAATGCTGCAACGCAAAGTCACTCACACAGTAATTTGACTCTCAGCAGCTCTCAGATTCGCGCAGGTCTAGTTCATTTGAATTTCATCGAAATTCCAATCAATTTCCCAAATACTACATTCAAATGATTGCTGTCGCTGCACAAAACCAGGCAACCAAGAAAGAGAGAAAGAGCATGTCCAGAGTGTTTGTTGAATAGGCCCTATAAACATATCAAAGACAATAGTTTATAGGACCTTTTCAAAAAAAAACTCTAGATGTTTCTGAGGCTTTCTAGGCCCAGTGAAAATTATATAATTTAACTCAAATACAACGAACTCCTCGTCACAGTGTCCGGATGCAAACAATGATCGAGCTCGAGCTGTCACAGTCCCTGTGAAATATGTTGGCTGAAATATCAGGCGGTCAGTTAAAAAGCTGTAGTCGCATGACAAAAAACAACTTTTGCTAGAAAGAGATAGCAGATATAATGCAAACAAACCCGCAGCTGCCATGTAAACATACTTTGAATGTGTTGGTAGATTTCTGACTAGAAAGCCTTCTTCTGGTCAGTCGGATGCTTGAGTGCTGAGCTCGGTTTCGTTCGTTTCAACTTCGTGTGTGCGTTCACTGACGCATGGCGGCGCGCTCACATCAGCATTCATCGACAACCATCCGTCAAATATTTCTAGAAGGTAAGGGACCATCCATAAACCACGTGGACATTTTAGGGGGGGGGAGTGGGGTATGGCGATTGTCCACGATCCATACAAAAAAGTTTTTTTTTTGTATGGACAATTGTCCACGAATGGGGGGGGTAACAGATTCCCAAAAAAGTGTCCACGTGGTTTATGGATGGTCCCTAACTGATTTGATGTCATTCAATTGCTTTTACTGAAAAAAAAATATGTTTCTTAAGAAAATGGTTATCTCTGTACTGGCACTACAGATATGTCTTGGGTTGCAATAAGCAGAGGTGTGTGGTTGAAGTCGGAGACGAGTTCTTCTTAGGGATCTAGAGTCGGCGTCTGGGTCGGTAAATTTTGAAATTTAACAACTTTGTATGAGAGTTGCTGTTGAAGTCGCAACATCTTCAGAAAGCCATCCGATAATAAAAATTATATAGTAATGCACATCGAAGCTTATGGTAGAAAAAGAATTTTACTTAAGTCCGGAAGTTATAAAAAGGGTGGTTTTGGAAGAATATCCATATTTTGTATTGTCATTTTTACATTATTCCTTCTGCCATACATTAACCGCAAAACCTGTCGCACAAAAAAAGAAACATTTCCATCGACAATCATTCAACACCGACATAACAACTTCCATTCACAACTCGTCAAATTTGGCGCGGCGCCCTTCGGGAACGTATCCGTCGCGCGCAACCAATTCAATCGTAATTGGATTCGTTTCTGAATTTCCCTACACAGCTTCCCGAGCAGGTCTTCGACCGTGGTACACATATAGAGATGTATGATCGGATTTTTCTGCGAAAATAAAACAGAAATTACCCCACGGGGACTTTTCATATGATGGCAGAGCCGAGGCGGCATGTCAGCGTCAGGGTTAGCAAACGGAGACATTTACCTGTCGGGACAGAAACCCATGACAACGACATCAACGACGGAGGCTACGGTTGAAAGTTGTCATCTGCCTCTCCGGTGTGTGTGAGTGGAAACCAAATGTAACCTTTTTACCGGGATCGGTTTCCAGCGTGACAACCTCCGGAGTGCCCGACTCTGTCTTGGTGTAGCCGGTTTCTATGAATCTGGTTGGGACTGAAGTAACTCTGAACGAACCATGTTACTAAACATTTACGCTATAGATCCCTTAAGAAATTCTAAAAATTGGTGTTACGGTACGTAGCGAAAAAGTTTGAACGCTTCAATTGGGTCCTAAAATAAAGCTTAGATTTTTGATATTATTGTTCACAACGGTAAAGCATATTTTTCTGAGTATAATGACCCTTTGTTCGACCGCAAAGGATTAAAAATGGGTTTTTTAATCAATTTAGAAAACATAACTTCGCGGTCCTATTTGACAGAAAAGGTCCTACTTGACAGCTCGTTTCAAGGGGACCATAGTTGATCCATCGAAAAAATGTTGTCTTGTCAATATTTTTTGTTTGTATTGAAATGAAAAAAAGTGATCAGAAATGATTTTTAATCGTGTTTTTAACCGTTGTACATAAAAATTTACATAGGGCTTTAGGACCCAATTGAAGTCACTTTCCATCAAATATTTGAACTTTGAACGCTTCAATTCAAAATATCTAATCTTCATTTTCTGTTGTTGATTTGTATTGATTACCAAAAAGGGTCCCTACGTGTCCGTCATTTTATTTTTGCTCTGCATTGGATGAGTAGGCGACCTAACCGTACTTGTTGTTGGGAACGGTAAAAAGAAATCCCGCAACCCATCTCAGGTTTGGTTCCTCCCGGGCAGGAACCGGACCCGATTTCAGTCCCTAACCTAACAAAAGATTCACGACAACGCATTCGATCATCACGTGGGGGCATGTGCGTGTGTGTGCACTGCACACCGATGTCGTTGTCATTTTATCAACGTCAGACAATCCTTTTCGTTGTTTTTACCTTAACTCCCCTGCCTACCCTCGAGCGCCCTCCAGAAACATCCAAACCTTATCGATTTTATCGTTTCATTCAACTTGCCAAAATACGTAGTTACACCACCAGGTGTAATCCCATTTTGTCACCATTCCCCTGGAGAAAGACAATTCCAGCTGATTTTTATCGTAAAGTTTCAGCGAACGATTCCAAAGGGAGTGAAGGACTGGTGGAAAAGTGCAGCGGTGACGTGATGTGGGAGGTCGTTTGTCATAACCGTAAAAAGTGGAAAGTCAAGGCTCCTTCTCCACGTGAAATGTCCTAAACTGACTCCGGAGCAAGGTGGCCTTCTTCTTTGTCGCACTTGGGCTGAAGATGACGCCATTATTGCGTCGCGTTTCTGAAGGGTGACATGGTGGAGGAGGAGGAACTGGAGAGGAAGAGACCATGAGAGATGACTTCCAAGTGTGGTCTGTTATGGTATAAAATGGAAGAAGGCTCCTGAATTAAGTGACATTGCAGGTGGCTTTCATTCCCGGCTAAGCGCTGAATTATGGCACTAAACTTTTTTTTTTTTTTGGGTGGTGGTGCTGGTTCTTCTGCTTCTTCGTCAGCTTAAACTTGAACGAGCATGTTCGTAAACGACGCTCTTTTCGAGACTTTGCATTGTTCTATAGCTATAGCGTTTGGTGGCTGTTGTTTAATAAATCGTGTCAGTTTAATGTGAGTCATTTACAAATTAATGGATGTTATTGTTCGTGACGTACGAGTCTGGTGGTTACCAACATGTTGAGTTTATTGAGAAATAACAGTTTTCTAGTCGTTTCTAGAGGGTTTGCTGCAAGGTTTACTGGGTGGTTAAGCGAGTCAGACGTGCGTCCCTCACACACAAAAAAAAAGTGCTAAAAAGTGCAAAAAATGCCTCACGGCAAGAAAAAGAGGCGGTCCTCACCAGCAGGATCGGCAGATTTGAAGAAAGAATGCCGAAGCGCTACCTGCAAAGCCAGGCAGTTTGAGCAAGGACGCTCAAAATTCGTCTGGAAACCAGTTCGCTACCCTCCCTGTGGACGTAAGCGAGAAGGAAGAATTTGAACGAAGGGAAAAGTTGCCACCCATTTTTGTGAAAACATCGTCATCGGATTCGGTGCGAAAGTGGCTGACCGGGTTTATCAAATCTGGTGCTTTACGAGCTTTCATTCACTTGTGTGCTGATGGACTCAAAATTCTGCTACCTAGCAGATAGGATTACAACTACGTTCGGGATTTCTTGAACAACACAAAGATTGAATACTACAGCCATGACGATCCAGGTAAACGCCCCATGAAACAGGTCCTCCGTGGCCTGTATGACATGGATGTGAATGTGCTGAAAGAAGGGCTCAAAACTCTTAAGTTGAACGTGATCGAAGTCTTTAAGATGACGAGACACAACAAGGACATCAAGTATCGTGATCAGCTGTACCTGGTTCATCTTGAGAAAGGATCGACAACGCCGTCTGAGCTGAAAGCAGTTCGGGCAATTTTCAACATCATCGTGTCTTGGGAACGTTATCGTCCAGTGCACCGTGACGTGACACAGTGTTCGAACTGTTTGCAGTTTGGACATGGTGGAAGGAACTGTTTCATCAAGAGTCGTTGGGCAACCTGCGGAGGTGAGAACAAAACTCAAGCTTGCGAAACAATCAACGAGAACATCGAAGCCAAATGCTTCAATTGCGGCGGCGACCATTCTACCAAGAATCGAAGCTGCCCAAAACGAGCTGAGTTTGTAAAAATACGGCAGCAAGCGACGACGAGGCACCAACCAAATCGTCGCAAAACACCACCAACTTTCACGGACGTGGATTTTCCTGTTTTGGCGTCACCTGGAGCGGGATCTGTTCGAGTGGTTCCAAATCTGCAGCCATTGCCGTTGAATCAGCGACAAAAAGTTGCAGAGAATACAACACCTCCTACTCAGTCAAATCAATCCGAATTCTGAAACGGAATCTAATTAGAATCGTATACAAATTCCGTTTCAAACGCAATAACCGGTTCCGTGTTCGAACCGGTTGTTGCGTTTGAAACGGAATTTGTATACGATTCTAATTAGATTCCGTTTCAGAATTCGGATTGATTTGACTGGGCAGTAGTGACCTGTTTTCACCACAAGAACTCCTGAACATTTTCATCGAGATGACAACAGAGCAATTCTCTGAGATTTCGGTCATTCGATTTTTTGTGTAGTTTTTAATCCGGCTGAAACTTTTTTGGTGCCTTCGGTATGCCCAAAGAAGCCATTTTGCATCATTAGTTTGTCCATATAATTTTCCATACAAATTTGGCAGCTGTCCATACAAAAATGATATGTGAAAATTCAAAAATCTGTATCTTTTGAAGGAATTTTTTGATCGATTTGGTGTCTTCGGCAAAGTTGTAGGTATGGATATGGACTACACTGAAAAAAATGATACACGGTAAAAAAAAAATTGGTGATTTTTAATTTAACTTTTTGTCACTAAAACTTGATTTGCAAAAAAACACTATTTTTAATTTTTTTTTTTTGATATGTTTTAGAGGTGCCAACTTTTCAGAAATTTCCAGAATGGGCAAAAAATCTTTGACCGAGTTATGATTTTTTGAATCAATACAGATTTTTTCAAAAAATCGAAATATTGGTCGCAAAAAAATTTCAACTTCATTTTTCGATGTAAAATCGAATTTGCAATCAAAAAGTACTCTAGTGAATTTTTGATAAACTGCACCGTTTTCAAGTTAAATCCATTTTTAGGTAACTTTTTTGAAAATAGTCGCAGTTTTTCATTTTTTAAAATTAGTGCCCATGTTTGCCCACCTTTGAAAAAAATATTTTTGAAAAGCTGAGAAAATTCTCTATATTTTGCTTTATTGAACTTTGTTGATACGACCCATAGTTGCTGAGATATTGCCATGCAAACGTTAAAAAACAGGAAAATTTATGTTTTCTAAGTCTCACCCAAACAACCCACCATTTTCTAATGTCGATATCTCAGCAACTATAAATCTGATTTAAAACGTTAAAACATGAAACATTTGTGAAATTTTCCGATCTTTCCGAAAAAAATACTTTAAAAAATTTTAAATCAAGACTAACATTTTAAATGGGCGTAATATTGAATGTTTGGCCCGTTTGAAATGTTAGTCCTGATTTAAAATTTTTGAAAGTATTTTTTTCGAAAAGATCAGAAAATTTCACGAATGTTTCATATTTTAACATTGTAAATCGGACCATTAGTTGCTGAGATATCGACGTTAGAAAATGGTGGGTTGTTTGGGTGAGACTTAGAAAACATCAATTTTCCTGTTTTTAAACCTTTGCATGGCAATATCTCAGCAACTAAGGGTCGTATCAACAAAGTTCGATAAGGCAAAATATAGAGAATTTTCTCAGCTCTTCAAAAATATTTTTTTCAAAGGTGGGCAAACATGGGCACTAATTTAAAAAAATTAAAAACTGCGACTATTTACAAAAAAGTTACCTAAAAATGGATTTAACTTGAAAACGGTGCAGTTTATCAAAAATTCACTAGAGTACTTTTTGATTGCAAATTCGATTTGACATCGAAAAATGAAGTTGAAAAATTTTTGCGACCAACATTTCGACTTTTTGAAAAAAAATCTGTATTGATTCAAAAAATCATAACTCGGTCAAAGATTTTTTGCCCATCCTGGAAATTTCTGAAAAGTTGGCATTTTATGTCCTCTAAAACATATCAAAAAAAAAAAAATTAAAAATAGTGTTTTTTTGCAAATCAAGTTTTAGTGACAAAAAGTTAAATAAAAAATCACCAAATTTTTTTTACCGTGTATCATTTTTTTTTCAGTGTAGTCCATATCCATACCTACAACTTTGCCGAAGACACCAAATCGATCAAAAAATTCCTTCAAAAGATACAGATTTTTGAATTTTCACATATCATTTTTGTATGGACAGCTGCCAAATTTGTATGGAAAATTATATGGACAAACTAATGATGCAAAATTGCTTCTTTGGGCCTACCGAAGGCACCAAAAAAGTTTCAGCCGGATTAAAAAATACAAAAATTAAAATTAAAGAAAAAAGACCGATTCCGTAGAGAACTGCTCAACAACACTGCGTGGTTGCAAAACTCGTGCGGAACAAGTAAGAACGCTTGGAGGATTTATCTTAAAATACAGTTCATAGTTTACTCGTTCGAATGATTTTGAATATTTCAATGAATTTACTTTTTTTAGTTTTAAGTTAGGATTAGTTCTTAAAGTGATTTTTTTCTTTTTAACCCAAATGTATTCGATTCAACGCAAAAATGTAAAACAATTTGAAGTAAATGAATGAATGTGAACAGTTAATAATAAAACGAAAAATATAACAAAGATGAAGAGAATTTAGCATACCACTTAGAATGTAAATGAAATGTAATTATTATAAGAAAGTTCAATAAAATATATTTAATTTCAAAATTTGCTTGTTATTGCGTGCTCTCGTTTTTGTTTATTCAAGGTCAAACATTAAATCGCGTTTTTCTCGGAACGGCAAAAAGCAACGTAGGGGAACAGCATCTAATTCCAGCGTGTTTCTAATGTTGGCAGGTCAGAACTTTGACATTCAATTAAAGCTAATTAAAAGCGATTTCAACTGAATTCGAGTGATAAATAGCTCAATAAGAAGTGAGCAAGCAAGTTTCTATCAAAAGTTTTGCAAAATTAGCTGTTTAAATAGTGAAAATCAGTAAATTGGATGGAGTTAGGAGCGAGAGCTTAACCTGCCAAACATACGAGAATTTCCCCTACGACATGATAGCACGACAGCGCCGATTTGCCAATTCCTCAACACAATTTTAAGCAACTTTAAATTTCTATAGAGATCTACCACAGCTTCGCAATTGTGCTAAATTGCAACAATGTCACATGCTTTGGGACGAATTAGCATTTCCAGTTGACTTCACGGAATTCGCTATACAGGATACAGTAATTATTAAAAATAATTATGAAATTTTTGTTTTAGAATGCGTGACCGGTTAACTTACACCATTTTGGACAGAACTGTACTCAGCGATATCCGCGATAAATACCAGTGTAATTAATTTGATAGTGCGCGCCCAATTGCGCATGATTTATGCAGTTTTGATGTCACACTGACAAATATACACACGTACACACCCTCACGTGCACGTACTCCCGTGAATGTTGCATCGCCGCATATCGTCGTGGTTTTGCTTTGTTGCCGCATGTGCTTTTTGGGTTAAAATGTGCAAAGGACGCAATTTTTCACAGCTTACAACCATTGACCGCATTCTTAGCAGATTGTATCATTGTATTACAACATTTTGCCTAGGGACCATCCATAAACCACGTGGACACTTTTTTGGGAAGGTGTTACCCCCCCCCCCCCTCCCCCCTCGTGGACAATTGTCCATACAAAAAAAAACTTTTTTGTATGGATCGTGGACAATCGTCATACCCCCCCCCCCCACCCCCCCTAAAGTGTCCACGTGGTTTATGAATGGTCCCCTAACAATCTTACAGTTTGCCAAACTCGAAAATAAAGCTAAATGTATTCAGGGTGACGTTTTGGCAAACAAACGAGGCAGGCAATTTGTCAAAAAGTGCGAGTTTGTCATAGTCTAATACCTCCTTTACTGTTTGAGTCTCTTGTTGTTATTCAAGATTTTCTGGACGAAATCAAGCCAAATTTGGATGGTCAAAATTGTGTCTTTTCGTGTCTCGCAATGTCAAGAACCGATATGTGGCAACCAAGCACAACTACAGCAATATGGGTGCGCTGGGGAAAATGTTGGGAAAATTTATTGGAAAACTAATTTAATTGATAGCGCTTGGACCACTTCCAATGGAACCAGAGCAGCAGCAGCAGACACATGGATTGGAAGTTTTCCGGGGGACCCGAGACAGCGTCAATTGGACTAATTCCGCCGGACAAGGGCGTCGCAAAATTGCTTTCGGCACGAATGACCCCTCCAACCCTGGTTCCCCAAATCAATGGTGGAAAAACTACGGAGTTCGGAAATTGTCACGTACAAAAATACACCCCCTCGCGCGTTCCCCGCCGCTTTGTTCCCATCGTGGTGGGAAAGATTCCGCAGTAAGCTTCCCTAGCGGAAAATGAAAAGGAAATTAATTGTAAGGCATTTTTGTCCTTACTTCCACGTCAGCACCAGGATCTTCCGCAAGATTCTACCGGCGAACGTACTAGGCCATCTGTAAGAAATAGTACTTTCTCACATTTGAAAAACAATCAGAAATAACTTCAAGTCATGTCGATGGTTTCTCTAAGTCAAATTGAAGTAAACTTCATACTAAGATCAACTTTTTGATAATTATGTCCTTTTTTCTGCAACTTTCTATCACAGTTCCTGGCGTTTACTTCCACGAATACGCCGAAGGTACGTGACAACTTTCTTTGATTGACTGAATTCGATTTCGGGCAAGTCTCGTCCCAGCTCGGTGAACCTTCCTCGGACACCGCCAGGTGATCGATGGTGCGATAATAATCCGTAATTGAAAGGCGGTGGCAACGGACATCTGCTGTTCTGCGTCGGTACCATATTTAGGACTTGGTTCGTTCGGCGTTACATACCTTTGCGGGTTGGGGACTCCATACTGTGGCACACGTAGGTCGTCAAACGTATGGAGGGGGTCTTCCGAACTCAAAAACAGCATGAGGTCGCTGCCAGCAAATTGGAACAAGAGCGAAAAATCAGCAGAAAAATCAAATAAATATGCCAGGTGAGGGACGTCAACAAGAGAGGGAGTTGGGGCTGCAGGAAGGACGAACGTACAAAAATCTGATTAGATTTAATGATAGCGTCGTTCGGTTATATGGGCTAGGCTGTCCAATGAAATTGTGCGGACGGGATGGTGAGTTGGTAGCCAATTTGGTGTTACAATTGATGGAATATTGATTTATTGCAGCTACGGTCGTGATGGAGATAAAAAATCAGTGATAGAAATAATTGAATGGAATGTTTACTTAAACTAATTCGTTGAGTCCCGCGAAATCGCCCATTTTTGTGTCACTCGATATTCGAGAAATTTGGTCGAGACTCTCGGGAATTTTGATACTTATAAATATTTAAGCAAATTGATATAAAGCCAATCACCAATCAGCTTTACAAATACGACCCCGATGCTCATGGTCAAGGGAAAAAAATAGTTATTTACTTTTTTTGTGATAAGAAAAATCTTTTTGGTGTAACTTGCTGCATAAACTACTACTACATAGACAAAACATATCATTTTTAGTTTGATTCTATCAAAGATTCTGTAATTTGCCAATTACAAATTAAATGTAAAATTAAAATTGTAAAGATAATGTCAATAACTCGACGCTGTCGTGCTATCTTGTCGGACGTCGCTTTCTGACGTTACAAGAATAACGCGTTTCAATGTTTGACCTTGAATAAAAAGAGTAGAGCACGCTATGTAAACAATAACAAACACGTTTTGTTTGGCTGACCATTCTGTGCATTGTCGCGAAGTTTGGTTGAATTTGGCTGCCGGAGTCCCGACTTATAATTACAAATGTTTAAGGTAGTCGGGCATGTACGTGTGTCAAACGCGTTCTGACCTAAAATCCCTTTGACCTTTGTCAAACTTACATCAATTTTCAGGGTAAGAATCTTCTTTCATATGAAAAGTGACAAAAATGCTCGAAGTTTTTTCGTTTTTATTGAATATCTCAGGATAGAAATCGAATTTTGGGGATCTGTGAAGGTCAAAAGGTGAGGCATTGTGAGCTACGCAAAATGGCGTTCTTAACCTTGTTCTTAACTTAATTTTGCTCAAAATGAGCGTGCAACAAGTGACGACATGTGGATTACGAAATTTTTTGAATTTGTTTAAATCAGTTTTGAATTTCCGAACAATAATCTGGATGATGATCTATAATTTAAAATCAAGTTCACCCAAACTGGTGTACCAAGAATCGGACCTGATTTTTATCAACCAACCCATCCATTCATTCGTACAAGCTTGAAATTGAAATAAATTCTCCCCGGGGCCGGCAATTTGTCCAAAAATTTAGTTTGTGCGCCAAATCCAACCATCATATCTGGGAGGGTCGTCGTCGTCATGCATCCTAAACTGCATGTTCCACAACCACGTGGTCGGGCTCGGTTATCAGCAGCGTCGTGGCCAGTCAGCGTACGCCAGAGCTTGCATGTTTGCGAATGCACGTGGCGTGGCGTTGCACACATAACCAGATAAAAAGTTGATTCCAGATATGGAGTTATAAATTTCAGTAGCTTCATTCTATTTTACGAGCGACTGGCACCGTCGTCCCTTCAGAAACCTCCAATCCCGCCCCCGTGTGGATCCGGTTGTAGCTGTTTGGGAGTTTGCCCGCCATTAGACCGAGGTTTCGAGCACCGTGTCCCACCGGAGCACTCGAGCCAGCAGCAATTCCTCCGAGATAAGTTTGATGTGTGTGGTAAAGCTTGTACCTCTGCGCGATGCCCCCTTCAGAAACGTCATCATCCCTCAAGAAGCGAGAGCCGGCATCACGCCCTCTAGAAGCAGCAGCTGTCAGACGGGGCAAGATAGAGATATGCATGGCGCTGGAGAGTGCTTGCAGCAGTGTACTTTGGCAGCAAAGTTGTAACTTTGGCAGAAAAGTCGTGCAGCGAATTTAAATAATTTCGCTTTTCTTGAGCAGTTGCCAAAGTGATTTGCTGGCTGTATGCGAGCAGGGCTGCTGCCACAGACAAACGGACTCCAGTGGTGTAGCAGAGTTGCGGTCTTGTTGGCACTTCTTACCGCTAAAGACCTGTCCGTTTGTCTGAGACTGAGTCATCTGGGAATCAATCCAGTTGGTCATAACAGAACCGATTTTTTTTTCTGTGTGTCATATACTAAGTGCACTGTCGCGGATTGAGGTCACGCCGCGGTTTTCATTTCTCATCGGGAAAACGAGGTTTAGAAGTTTTTGTTGATATTTTCTGATGTGGCGTAGACTTCTGAGAGATTGTTTCGCAGACGGATTAGGGACATTGGTGAAATAAAATATTGCATGACTGATGGAGTGGATTTTTTTTTGTTTTAGGTGTTAAGTTGTTGGTTGTTGGTTGTAATTTGTTAGTTTTTAGTTTTTGCAAATGCAAAATGCAAAATTGTCAGAACGTAGAGTGACATTAAATGTTTGAGTCCCATCGCAGATTACCGAAGATTTGGTGGTTCCCGTTTGTGTGACTATGAAAGAAATCTAACCGAAATGAATATCACCACAATTCACAATCGATTTCTTCCCAGAACTGCATCTTCAAACCAAACAAACACTCAATCGTTCCCCCAAATTCGCCTGATTGCGCACCATACAGAACTACAGTATGGCCCCGATAGCTCAACAACGATTTTCCTTCGACGGTTGACATTTTTGTCCTTATTTCGTTTTGTCTTAACATCGAGGTTCGGTTGTATATAAATCTACAACACAAAAGCTATTGCAACGCTTCGGCGGTCCCATCTCGCGCACCACATCCATCGAATCCAGAGTGTCCCTAGGATTTCGCCGTCATCGACTTTCCGCGCACCGCTCCCCTACACCCATTGCCGCTTTTGGTAAGTTAAATAAAGTGGAAACAACTTTTATTGGTTGCATTTGTAGTGTTCTCGTTTCGTTTGGCTTCCAGCGTGCCCCTCTGGCCCTTTCGGGGATTGTCCCGACGTCCCGTTGATCCTGATGGTCTTCCAAAACTTCTTCGTCGTTAGCTCCGTTGTCTAAACAAAGTTTCGCTCTGATTCGCAATTTTTTGCTGTTGTTTTTGTTTCGTCGTGGTGGCAGTAACTTTTCCGTTTCTTCCTTTTGCTCCGCAATAAATTGTGAATTGTTCGCTTCATCAGTTGCCCCGAAAAAGTTTACTCTTTCTGTTTCGTATCTACCTCCAGGTCAATCCTTTGGAATGATCTAAAACTTTATTTGTTGCAATTTTCCAAAACCTTGCAGCATTCCCTCAAGTGACCCCGTTGAATTGCCACTTGGCTCATCTTCAAAGTCCCGAAAATGTCTAAGCCCTTTGTCTTTCTTTGGTTCCCACCCCGTCCTTAGCGATCTTGTCGATACAGCTGAGCGTGAAATTGCATTTCAGCTGGCACATTTGGGGGGGGGGGGGGGTTCTCCACTTTTTTCTTGCTAGATTTTGTTTTCACTTTGTTGATTCCGCTGGAAGAGCTCTTCTGCGAAATCCCATTCACCGGAGCGCGCGGGTTTCGAGGATTGGCGAATACGGCGCTGAACCGACCTCGAGCCAGAAACATTTATTCAATTTGGATTGTCCTCGAGAAACCCCTCCCTGCTTAGGTAGCCCTTAAACGGGAGTTGGGCATCAGTCGGTCAAAACTACTGAAGAAAATCAAGAGAAACTTCAGAAATAAAACCTAAATATATTTTTAAAATTGATTTTTATTTGTACACGCAAAACTATTTATTATTTTGTAAAATTAAAACTATTTACGTAACTAGAGCATTTTCCAATGAAAGCACAGCACAAAAAACATACGGTTAAAACGTTAGAAACTGTCACTATTTGCTCTTATTATCAATATTTTAAAATGTTGATCGATTCACGAATTGAAGCCACATTATTAAATATATCTTACACTAACAAATTAAAAATATAACATGAAAATTTAAATTGCACGCAAAGTCAGCTTTTCACTTCTTCTTTCCTTTCTCCCTTTTCCCTTTTCCTTTTCTTCCAAGTCATGTTTGGGCTACGGGAACATAATGCCCTAGTAGCAAAGTTGTTGAACAGTGGTTCTTTTAACTTTTGACTGACTGAAAATTGTCAAGGCTGGAACAAATTTTACTAAAAGTTTTTGTTTTTGTTTTTGAGGCTATGCATAGCCATGGCTTGTTATTTTATTTTTTATTTTTTTGCCCCCCCCCCCCCCCCCCTCTGACCCCGGCCAGAGCCGAGGGACAAAAACTTTGAAAAATATTTGCATCCGCCTAATCAATGGTTGCTAAAACTGTTGTTCAACAAGTTTTTCGAAAGAAAAAAGGAAATTTGTGGTTAGGGTACATGTTGAAAAATGTGTAAAACATATAAAAGTTATGTACTTTAAACTGCATAAATTATCGTTGGGTAATTCTCCGCCAACTCACACAGCAGTTGCCCCGACCCCTCTTCGATTTGCGTGAAACTTTGTCCTAAGGGGTAACTTTTGTCCCTGATCACGAATCCGAGGTCCGTTTTTTGATATATTATATTACTTTTTTTCGTAAAATCGCGATAACTCGTGATGTTCATAGGCAAACCCCTTATGTCTATATATCAATTTTTTTGTAATTGTCTGCTCTACAACTTTTTCAAACATTGTTACACTCTAAAAAATAACCCTGCAAAGTTACAAAAAACACGAAATTTTAAAATGAAAAATTTTGTTCTAAATGAAAAAATGACCCTTCTGGATCAATGTAGATTCGAAAAGTTTATTAAATTTCCCATAAAATGACATGTTCCAAAAAAATTTACAGTCGAGTAACGGAAAATGGGAGAATTTTTAAAACATTTTTAGTGTTTTTTTCGATGAAACATAGGTTTTTTCGGAATTCTTAGTACGCCATCAAATCGGGCGTCTAATTTTACATAAAAGGCCCTTTGACACCAAATTTCTATCTCATCACCGTTTCAGGCTGCAAATTATTGAAAAACACCTCATTTTTCGCATGTTCAAAAATGGAAGGGGTCATACCGTCCTTCCATCACGAGATATTAAAAAACGGACCCCGGATTCGTAATCAGGGACAAAAGTTACCCCTCAGGACAAAGTTTCTCGCAAATAGAAGAGGGGTCGGGGCAACTTTTCCCGATTTCGTGTGAGTTGGTAGAGAATTACCCCGTTATCTTATTTTTAACATAGACACCTAAGAGCACGACAGCAGACACTCCAAGAGTGGCCTTGATGCTAGCAAGCGTCTCGGGTAAAATGAGACGGCCCACAGATATACTACTGAACTAGCTACAGCTCTTTCCCTTGCCGAGCTTGAGCCACTCTGGCCATCATCGAAGCACTAACCCAGCTAGTTTTATAAATTTATTTATACGCGAAATCCACCTTTTTTTCTCTTCACGTGCATTTCTCCAACGAAACCAACAACAACCGTGGCAGTCGAGCATTTGGAAAGAAGAGGGGGGGGTGGGGGGAAAGCGTCAACAAAAGGATTTTGCAGTCTATTTCTGAATCCGGACTCCAGGATTCAGTTTGTGCGATGCCAATAACGTCATGATTCGAATTCCCGGACACTTCGAAACCCGGACACTTCATCTTGTTTTATCAATTATTTGGATATAAGTTCGCATTATGAATGTCAAAACTGCGTTATTTGATGAATTCCAACATGAACTTTCATTTAAAGTTTTTTTGAACGCTGTAGTTAATGCCAAAACAATTAAATACAATAAAATTGTAAGTTTACCAAAAATGCGAAACATTTCACTTGAAATATTTCATAGGCGTTCGAAGCACCGGGAAGGCAAAGCAAAAATTTATGGTTTCGATTTTCTTAAATTCTAGCAAATTTTTATATAAACTATCGATTGTTTTGATGTTAACAGCTAATTTGAGACCTAAAGAATGCCTTTCACTAACATTTCAGTCCAAATTTGTGCGATGCATAAGTAAAATCGAGTGTCCGGAATTCGAAGCAAAAGTGTCCGGATTTCGAATCAGCTTTTTTCAGTGTCCGGGATTCGAAGCACAACAAGTCATTTTAATTTTAGAATTCTGATGAAAAATTGTTAGAAAAGACATATTTTGCATGCATTTTCTTGAAACTGACTGTTTGTACTCCATCCTGATGATATTTCTACATTTCCAACTTATTACATGATTTTTTACCAGCTATAACAAAAATGATATGCTACTAAGTTTCCGGATTTCGAATCATGACGTTAGAAGACGAAGCGAGAATCCTGGAATACCACGCCATGGACAATTGGACTTGGCCCTCTGCTGGCACTTTGCTGAAACTGTTCAAAAATTTCAGAAATTGTCGAAAGTAAGTTTTACAGCTTGACAGCAATTTTCTGTTTCAAACTCGTAGGTTTCGCTCTATTGCTCTGTGTCCGAGATTTGTACTCCACACTGTATCGCGCGGGTCCTTCAATACTGTTTTTCTCCAGCGAGGATTCGAAAAACCAACCTCTGGACCTCTCCACTGCTGCTGGCCAGGACAGGAGTCCTGCCGGTGAAACCTACGGACAGAGAGGGGCAACGAGATTTTTTTCTCTCCCGGTGAGCTGCTCCTAGTTGCCGTTCTACTTCGCATTATTTGAAATGGGATGAAATTTATGAAGCATTAAATGGATTTCTGCTTTCGTACTGTGGATTTTTTTTTTCTCTTTCAGCCTTACTTTGCTCTTCATTTGAATTTAAATGAAGATTGAGGGAACAAGAGATGAAGCGCAAAAAAAAAACTCGGCACACGGCCATAGTGGAAGCCATTGAGCGTTGGGCAGCCTTAGTTGTAGCGTTAGCTATACAAGCTTTAGTTGTTGGGATTTCTGTTGGCCAGGAGAGCTTCAACTTGACCTATTAATTTGGGGTTGGTTCATGCAAAAAGTCGTCTGCCTGTGTGGATCAATCGGACCGCGCACTGGACTCACAATCCAGAGGTCGCCGGTTCGAGTCCCGAGTCAGACGCCAAAATTCTAAGTGTTAATATAGGTTTTCGGTGCCCTCTCCCCGTGCCATACCTTCACACTTAGGAGACCCGGGAGGCGGAGTCTTGTCGCAAAAAGAACGATACACGCTTGTAGATCCGTTGACGAAACCGCAAGGTTTAAGAGGGCCACATTATAAGGTGTTACGTCGATTCCGTTTTTTTTTTCATGCAAAAAGCTGTTGAAAATTAACACCTGGAAAAATAATCCTCAAAAATCAATAGGCAACATTTTAAGGACTTTCGCATTTCTGCAAAAAAAAATCAATATAGCGTAACCTTGTAATATGTTAAGCATGCAATAGAAAAGTTCCCAAAATTGCGTGTATTTGACCAGTTTCTTGAAAAGGATATGAAAAAGACTGAACTCAAACAAGTTTTTAAAAATGTTATATTCGATTCAGAAATAGTTTTATGACTTTTTATTTTGATATGAAGTTTAATGCGAAAATCTGATCCCAGAAATGATTTGAAGAACTTCTTTGAAAACGATGTAATCATGTTTCTATAATATTTTTGAAATTGTTTCCATTCTTTCAGGCATAACTAGTTCTTGAAATAGCTTTAGACACATTCTCAAGCGACAAAAACGACTCCTTTTGGCTGATAGGTCGAACATTTTAATAATTTATTCGTTGTTATTTTGTTCCAATCATCAATCGCTGAAGGATTAACATTTAGAAATGTTTAAAATACCTAAAACATGACTTATTAATTCGTATGAAACCAAAAAGGGTCGAAATTTCACTATTTCACACTCCGTTGCATGTGGCAAATGAAAAGTTCGACTTGAAATTAGTTTTCCATCGTTACTACTTGTAGAAAATTCAATTTCCAATCCGAATCTGTAATAATATTTAAGTTTGGGACAGGTTTTGATATCATACGAAACATATTTCGAAAAAAGTGAAAAATTTCGTGACGTTGCAACGCCGGGATGTGTCTTTAAGAAATTTTTCTTAAAAAAAATATATTGGGCCGTTGCAAATATTTGTCTTTGTTAATGTTTCCCATTTCAAATAATTCGTCTTAATGTTTGATTCCCTTTAACTTTTTTGTAAGTAAGGGTAAATTACTATAGCTAAAGCTTGATTGCCAGCTATCGGTATTCTGAAATATCGAATAAAATCCAAAAGTTTTTCGTTCTAAATGATAAAATGGAAAAACTAAATAATTCACTAAAATTAATTAAAATGCAAAAAAATAATATCAAGAAATTTTGGTTAAAGTAATTACAAATATGTTTGAAGAATTTGTCTCTTCAATTATTTTACATAAAATTAGGGTAAAAATACAGAGTCTTATCAAACCGGATTTTTCATTGAGAAAAAATTAAACATTACAAATTTAAAAATTTACGAAATTAAATAAGAACTTGGTAGAACATTTTTTAACATATTTCTAGATATTTTGAGTTATTCTTTAATAACTGTAATAATTTTTATGGCGTTCTTAGATAAAAACAAAATAAAATAAAGCATAAAATTTGTAATTAAGTTATCATTATCCAGTTAAAACGTAATATCAAAAACTTCATGTTTGACTATTACTCGAGGATCTGCAAAAGTCGGGATTTTGAAAATGGCATTTGTGGGAA
This sequence comes from Culex pipiens pallens, assembly GCF_016801865.2. Taxonomy (NCBI): domain Eukaryota; kingdom Metazoa; phylum Arthropoda; class Insecta; order Diptera; family Culicidae; genus Culex; species Culex pipiens. The sequence goes on along the minus strand of NC_068937.1, from coordinate 92,280,543 downwards.
ACTGACTTCAAGAATCGAACCCACCACTTTCCGCTTATTAGGCGAAACCCGTAACCTCAAAGCCGCGGTAGCTCGGCATTTTGTGAGTTTTTTTCTTTTTATTTTCAAACATAAACTGATTGTGTAAATCAATCTTCTGGGACCATATTAAAATCCAATAATATTTTTAGATATTTGAGATCAAATTTATCTTGTCTCAGGTTTTCTGTGAGTTTTTGTTTCGTTCTTTTAAAATTAGAATTGCTTTAAAATATTTGTTAAATTCTTGTGAGCTTTTCCATTCTATTAAACTTGTAAGTAAGAGACAAATTATAAATTCAGGTAAATGTATTTATCTTCTCAAAATAATTTATTTTTATTGCTTTGCAAATTTTAAGTTTTGTCCCATTTCAAAATTCCTAAAAAATTTAAAAATAGAGGGCAAAAAAGTATTGGCCTATAAAGAAATTTCATTCAAAAAATATGTAAAATCGATTGTGATTTTTTCCCAAAAGGTCGTATAGCACTTGTTTATGCATTTTAAATCAAATCAAGACTTTTTAATCTTTTTACAATTTTTGAATTTGGGGTCCACAGATTGGTACAAAACGAAAAAGCTTACGAAAAAAATGTTAATAAATTCTTTGATAATTTGATGAATAAAGCATTTTATGATACTTTTTGCTTATAAATATCAAAAATCGGGCTTGATGTTTGAAATTTATTTTTATTAAGTTTCGATCGATCGGTATCGATTGATATTCTTCGAACCTTAAAACCACTCAAATTTTCTACGATAGCCCGTTCCAAAGTATAGCTTTTTCACTGATAAATTACCTTACTTTACATCATGAACCTTCACCAACATCGAATGTCTGACCTTAGCCTGTGTTCCGACCATCCCTCCCCAGAGGCAATGAAGCAATTCCGCTGAATTGGATCATTTGGCATTGACCGCTCCATCTTCAGTCTTAGCACCGCCAACGGAGGCAATCCAACCGTGTATAGACTTATGGTCCATTACGGTGCGGAGGGCCAGGACCGTCCGTTCATCCATCTACCTGAGAGCACCTCCCGGGGCCCGGGGGCCATTTTGCAAAAACAAGCTGTTTTCTCTGAAAATTTGCAGGTATTTTAATAATTTCGAAAAATCTCGGAAAAACTATCGTGATTCAACAAAATTAGTAATATTTGAACAAAAGAAATCGAAAAAACAAACATGGAAATAGATTTTTCAGAGAATTTCTCGAAGGAAATGGAAAAAAAGATCTTTGCAAACGACCAACAACAACAAAAAATGAGCCTTTTTATCCCTCCCCCGCGCCACGCTGAGGCAAAACCTTGAAACATCCTACAGATGCTGCTCTGCGCTCTCCATTTCTGGAAGGCTAATGCTTCCAGCGAAACTTTTCAATTAACAAGCAAAACTGCAAATGTTGTTCGCGCGAGTCGAGGACTTTTTTATCGCACCTAGGCCATCACCATCATCATCAACGCTCAAATCTTGGTGGCCAGTGGCCAATGGCAACTCGCGGGAATTGCCGGCACTACTGCACGGAACCGGGAAGATTAAGGGAGGAGGGGAGGTCTATGATGTGGGAGATTCATTTCCAGCCGGTAAAACATTAAACTTCAACCTGCCGTACTTTGCCACCTACGCCTTAAAGTGGGAAGAGGAAAATTGCATCGACGTCATCAACGGAGAACGGCTTCTAGTCCAAGTAAGAGCGCGAATTACTGCCTACCCAGAAGCTTTAAGAGGATTAGTTCATATCATAATGGGGCTCTTAATTTGTATTTTTTTTTTATAGAGGAATTGGGTGCCAAAGTATTTTTTTGTGGAAATGTTGATTATAAAATATTTAGGTATTTTTATTGTTGAAGTATTTTTCAAGTATTTTGAGTATTTTATGTATTTATTAAAAATACTTAAATTTAAATGACTAAGATTTTTTGCAATTTCGTTTCAGTACATTTTTGGATATTCTTCTCTTGGAAATTTGGTGTTAAATGAACTTTTATGTAAAATTAGACGCCCGATTTGATGGCGTACTCGGAATTCCCAAAACAAACGTATTTTTAATCGATAAAATGTAAAAAAAAAATGGTTTAAAAAATTCCACCATTTTCCGTTACGCAACTGTACAAAAAAAAAATGGGGACATGTCATTTTATGTGAAATTTAATGCACTCGAATCTGCAATAACCCAGAAGGGTCATAGTGTCATTTTGAACAAAAAATTTCATCTAAAATATCGTGTTTTTTGTAACTTTGCAGGGTTATTTTTAGAGTGTGACAATGTTCTACACAGTTCTTGAGTAGACAATTAATTTGTATGTATAAACATAACCATTATCCAATTAGTTGCTGAGATACAGCCTTGCAATGAAGAAAAATTGATAAAATACGGTTTTTTTTTTTTAAGTGTCATACAATTACACTTTTTTCCAAAAGAAGATAGCTCGCCAACATTCGTCGGATTTTAAATGATAAAAAATGAAACATTTGTGAAATTTTCTAAATTTCAAAAACTGCGTAATATTTGAAAAGCACACGAATATGATTATTTTTAAACCTTTCTGGAATTTGGAAAAACTGCTTATATATTGTCTGAAAAAATTGCAGCCTACCTGCTTGAATTTATGTCTGTATTTTTATTTTAAAATTAAAAGTTTACGGACATGATTACTTTCTAAAGTCCTTTTTAATAAAAATAAATTGAACGATGAATAATTTTGTGGCCAAAAATATCCACTTTAACAACATACAGAAAAGTGGTTAATAATATCTGGGTCATTCTCGGCCAACTCACACAGCAGTTGCCCCGACCCCTCTTCTATTTGCGAGAAACTTTGTCCTGAGGGGTAACTTTTGTCCCTGATTACGAATCCGGGGTCCGTTTTTTAATATCTCGTGATGGAAGGGCGGCATGACCCCTTCCATTTTTGAACATGCGAAAAAATACTTGTTATTCAATAATTTGCAGCCTGAAATGGTGATGAGATGGAAATTGGGTGTCAAAGGGACTCCTTAGGACAAAGTTTCTTAAATAATTTTAACGAATAAATATCTGTAAAATTATGTTCCAAATATGAGGTTATGCTTACATACTGAGGGCCTCGTGGCGCGCTTCGGCTTCGGCTGCCGATCCCTAAGTTGATATGGGGCGCGGGTTCGATTCCCGCCTTATCCTCCTGGCCTTCTATCGGATGGGGAAGTAAAACGTCGGTCCATTTGCGTGAAAGAGGTTTTGGGTGACTCACCACACAAAACCTTCGGACGCCTAGAAATAAGCAGAAACTTGCAACAGAGCCCACAAAAGACCCGGGGGTCGTTAAAGTGGATTACTTTGCTTTTTTTTTGCTTACATACCATAAATTTAAAAGTAAAAAAAAATCTCATGGAGGTATTTTAATTGTAATTAAGTGAAGATTTTGTCTTCCATGCTCGAAAAAAAAACACAATAAAAAATATGTTTTTATAAAAAAAATTCAATAAAATTATATTTTTAAAACATTTGTACTGTCAAATTCAGGCAATATTTGGTCAACTTTTAGCCACCATTCTGTTCCATTCCGAAAATTGGTTTCAGGGGACAAAAAATGCGCACCATGATCTTAAAACACAATATTTTCACAAACATCTTATTACTCATGGAGGAAACCTGATGGACCCTTAGACACTGAAAATTTAATAGTATCGTCGCTTGTGTGCTATCGTGTGACACGCCTGCTGTAAAAAGATAGGACGTGTCACTAGATAGCACGCAAGCGACGGTATGCCAACGTTCTACAACATTTGCAATCAAATATCTTAAAATTTTAATAGAAATTTTCTTCAAACTTTCGTATCTTACTCACAACGTTTATACAAAACGATAACATTTGTCTTATTTAAAAGAAGGTATCAATTAGAAGTTGAGAACAAAACTAACTTATTCCACCTATGTGGTTGGTGCCTTCCTCTCTTTTTACCAACATTTGGTGATATGATGGGTCTGGACACAAATTCCATCTATTTCTCAATAAAAAAAAATACACAAATGTCACTTAAGCGGTCATAACTTGAGACTGAGCGTTGCCAGATCTTCAATGTTTTGGACTCATGGGAAAGACTCATTACCTAACCAACGATGGGTCGGATGATGGATCCGGACATAGCTTAGGCATTAAAAAAAGTACATAAATATCACTTAAGTGGTCATATCTCGAGACAGGGTTGCCAGAACTTTAATGTTTTGGACTCATTGTAAAGGTCTTTTGATTACCTAACCAACGATGGGTCGGATGATGAATCCCGACATAGTTTACATACACATAGTTTACATACAGGAACGCAAGTTCATTAAGACCTTAAGTGCACACGAATTGTTAAACTGAAAATAAACGACTAATTTGATTGATTGATTAATGTGAGATCCGGCATCAAAAAAGTGCATAAATATCACTTAAGTGGTCATAACTTGAGACAAGGTTGCCATATCTTCAACGTTTTAGACTAGTTTGAAAGGTTTTCAATCACCTATCCAGCATTGGTTTGGATGATAGATCCGGACATAGTTTTCGTATAGATAAATGAGATCCGGCTTCAAAATTCCAGCACCCGATTCGCAACTCTGACACTTTTTTTTACGTAACTTTTGAACTACTTATCGGATCTTCAAACAATTCAATAGCGCAGTATGGAGCACCAAACCGGATCGAATGCAACTTTTTTGACTCAAATCGGATCAGCCAATGCCGAGAAAACTTGGCAAGAATTTTGAGCACCAAGTGGAATACGCACACACATACACAAACACACACACACACACACACACAGACATTTGTTCAGTTTTCCAGATTCTGAGTCGATAGGTATGCATGAATATAGGTCTACGAGCTGTTTTTCAAAAGTTCATTTTTCGAGCAGGATTATAGCCTTACCTCAGTGAGGAAGGCAAAATGATTGGACTTTTTTTAAATGATTGCAATCATCTAGTTCATGCCAGAACATGATAATATTTTATTAAATTTTCAGCGAATTAAAAATAGTTAAATCGTTTATGTTAATACTACCTCTTTTAAAAATATAACTAATCAATTATCTAGAATTCATTTTTTTCTTTACAACTGCCTTCAGACTAGTAAAAAAAAGATTTCTTCGTCAAATCAGAGCTTGACTGAAAAGCAGAAAAATCCCCTCAAATGGAGACCAACAATTTCCCAGCATTTTCATTGTCCCCGTGGTCGTCTAAAAATTGCGTCCCGTTGAAAATCTCGGGACAATACTCCCTTCCTGCCGCCGGAGACTTTCGTTTTTGGCCACAACAACACTCTGCGTATGGCCGGCCAGACGCAAAAGTTTTGCCGGCAAAAGTCTCGGGATTATTTTTTTTTTTTTTTGCTTCTCCAGGCAACCAAAAAAAAATAAGGAAAAGATGAAAACTCCGGAAGGAGGTGGAAAGCCGGGCGAACACAAATATGATTATAGATAAGCAAATATTTACGCAGAAGATTCAGAAAGCGTTTTCATGTTTTCCTCCTCAAAAAAAGGAGCTGGCCAGAAACGGAAGTTTATCCGGTGCGACGGAGACGGATATGGCGATAACGGGAATAAAAGTGGAGAGAATGATTTTTGGTCAGATTAAAAACAATATTTTCGTGAAAAGATAATGCTCCATGGGCGCTGTTGTTTTGACAGACTTTATTTTTGTACGCTTTATGTGTTGTGTATGTTTTTCTTTATAAAAAGAGAATAACACTACTTTTATCGTCATGCTTCTATCAACAGGTTATGTGCTATTGTTGGTGCTCTATTTTTGTAAAGGAAATCAGCAAATACAGCACAACTTCACTATTTAATTTTGTTTTACCTTGAAAATGCTTCACAGACATTGCATTTAAAAAATCATGAAGTATATACATGACGAAGTCCAGTCTGCAACCCGCTAAGTTCGCCATCTCCATGCGAATGCGAATGCGAAATTGTTGTTTATGCAGCGAAATTCGAAACTAGATTTTTTCAGTACTGTATCAATATGTATTACTTTTCGATACAAGTGCTTAACAGTCCAACGCCCAAGGCTCCAAAAAAGTTGGAACGGTAACTTCAACTCAATGGTTCTCGGGCATAACTCAACCAATCAAGATGATTCTTCTTTCCAGTGATTTGTTAGGATGTCTAGATGATTCTTGAACTTTGCAGAACTTAATTTGATCAAATCTGTAATTTTTGCGATCAAAAACATCGTTCCAACTTTTTTTTTCGCGTGTAAAAGGTGGAACGATGTTTTCGGTCGCAGAAATTACAGAGTTGATCAAATTGAGTTCTGCAAAGTTCTAGGATCATCTACACATCCTAACAAATCACTGGAAACAAGAATCGTCCCGATTGGTTGAGTTATGCCCGAGAACCAAAGAGTTGAAGTTACCGTTCCACCTTTTTTGGGAGGCTTGGGCGTCCGTGTAAGTTGGACATGCGTTGGGCGTTCCAGTGTTAAGTGGATGCTAAAAAGAACTTTTCAGTAGTGGTGTTTTTAGTGATGGCGTTAAATATCTCAGATTTGAAAACGAATTTTGCGGACTAAAACGACAAGGAATGCCGTCCTTTTCACGTGTCACCTCAAGTTTAAGGAGACCTCTTTGAGCATTTGTGGCGGAAGGGATCGCGCACATTTGTCTTCATTCCAGGATTACGCTATACCGGACTGTACCTAGTACCACGTTCATCAGGAACATAAACTCCCACACACACTCGAAATATATAGTGCACTGGAAACCGATGCTGGCTGGTTCCGCCAAAAGGACGAGATAAAAAGAAGAACAATTTATCACTTGAGACATTTTCGAAAATAAATGTGTGTGCATCTATTTTACGTTCTCGCGAAGGATAAAAAGGTAGGTGCTGCTGCGCGCGATGCCATTTTTCCACGAACGGATTCTGCGAAAGGGAACTTTCTTTCTTTCTGATCATTATTGCTGTTTGCTTCCACGGGCGCAGCTGGTTAAATGCAGGTTTGCAGGGGCATTTAGAGGGCAGCGAAGGGAAATAAGAACCCTGAAGTAAGGTAACTTTGATAAGCACCGCACTTTAAAAAAAATGGAGTGCGGTGCTTGGTGCTTATATGAAAATTTGGTGCCTTAATTCTTTCATCTTTTAAAATGTTGTAAAAATTGAATCCACCATGTGGAATTACGGGAAAAAGACAACACTTGAAACCTGGTTCTGTTTCCATCTTTTTAATATTTTTTTCACCATCAAAAGGTAATTTCCTCATTTGCGTAATCTAATACTTTATTTGCAGAAATATCAATTCGAATGAAAATATTGCTTCGTATTTTCAGTGAAAAAAAGTGCAAAAAAAATCACTTTGAAACGGTTCGGAGAAGTTGGGGGAAGCACTTTTTTTTAATTTGTACGCCTTAAGACATATTTCTCATATACCTTTGCCAACAATATAAAGATTCACACATTACAGATTCTTCATCACGCATCACTTTTTACCCTGGATGCATTCCTGTTAATTGATTTAAAATAAATTATTTAACATTCCAACGCCCAAGGCTCCAAAAACGGTGGAACGGTAACTTCAACTCATTGCAATGCATTGGTTCTCGAGCATAATTTTTTTTTTTCCGGTTTAAAGACTGTTTATTTATAGGTAATCTTCAAATATAACAAATCCATTTTCCAAAAACTCTGTCGTAAAATTTCTTGTTGTTCCATCGTTTCTCCCTAACTTTACATTCAAAATCTGCTACTGTACCATTTCCAAAGTTTTTCAAATTGTAGGCAATTGCTTCAACTACTAACCACAAACCTAATTTTTCTTTTTCATTTTTAAACGTTTTCCCTAGCAACTCCTCAGGGTCTACAATGTCTAAGCCTAGTTTTCTAATTATAGTTGTTTTTACGCTATTCCAAACTAATCTACTGCTTCTACATAACTTTATACGATGCTTTGATGTATCTAACTTATTACAATATTCACACAAATTTGTATTAGTATCCCTAACCTTATGGCGAAAAAGTTTAGCTTTTGTTGGAATAAGATCATTGAGCATAATGAATAGCGAATGTTTTTCTTCAGAGGAAATGAAATTCGATTGTATATTCTGCCAATAATTTTGCCACGGCAATTCAGGGAACTCGGTTGCGATTTTGATTTTAATATTTTGCTTACTAATCAACAAACGGTAGATTTTTTTGCTTGTGTTTAAATCAGTATCGTTTGATATTTCTTCTGCCAAACTTAGCCACTCACGTGAGTTCCGACTAAGCGTGTTGTTAGTTTTCTGTGATAACATGAATGAATCTTTAGGAAATAATATGTTTTTTACAAATAGTGCTTTACATTTACTTTCAACATCAACGAGAGATAGTCCTCCTTGATCAACGTCTAAGTATAACTGATCAAATTTAACTTTGTATAATCCAACACCTTTAAAAATAAAATTTCTGCAGATCGTTCTGATTTCAGCGATATTTGAATTATTAGGAGGGAAAACTTGTGCTATGTACCATAATTTAGATAAAATAATTTGATTTAAAATCCATGATTTTGGTAAATGTTTAGTTTTCTTTTATGATATGGGGAGCGGCCGTGGCTGACTGGTTACGGTGTTTTCTTTGTAAGCGAATGATTCTGGGTTCGATTCCCATCTGCTCCCAACGAGAAAGTTAAGAACACAGAAATTTGAAATAATGAATATGAACGAAAAACCAAAGTCGCTTGAGGCGGGGTTCGATCCCCCGTCCTTTAAATTGGTAAGCAAAAATGCTAACCACTTGGCCATGACGACTTGGTGAGCATAGACTGGAATTAGGAATACTGTTACAACCAACCCGCAACGCCTTTCGAGGTGTATCCTAGGGTTCTACCTCTCCTACTAACATTGAGTCCAAAACCTCCCTACAAACATCTATACCACTAAGGTGACGTAGGGGTCCTTGCGCACTTTAGATAGGTGTTTACTAACGATCCTTCCCATCCCTTAGGATAGCTTGGACCCGGCCTGGACCCCCTTATGCCCTGGGTTGTATTACACACTCATCAAAAGATGAAGACATGGTATCTCCCGTGTTGGATTATTGTTCCGGATGAGGGTCTAACACAACCAGACCAAACAGTGGGATAAGCGTTGTGGAGCCTTCCGGTGGTGGGGCGTCCTCCAAATGCTAATGCTAATGCTAATGTTTAGTTTTCTTTTATGATGAATCGAAATTAAAAACTTAATGTTAAGTATTATTCTAGAGTAATTGTTTTAATTCAACCAATCAAGATGATTCTTCTTTCCAGTGATTTGTTAGGATGTCTAGATAATTCTTGAACTTTGCAGAACTTAATTTGATCAAATCTGTAATTTTTGCGATTAAAAACATCGTTCCAACTTTTTTTTTCGCGTGTAAAAAAAAATTCGCCAAAAATTCCGCGGAGGCAGTCGTTTTTAAAAAAGGTGGAACGATGTTTTCGGTCGCAAAAAAATACAGATTTGTTGAAATCAAGTGTTTATCAAGCAATTTTAGGATCATCTAGACATTCTTACAAATCACTGTAAACAAGAATCGTCCCGATTGGTTGAGTAACCCAAGTAACCACAAGCACTAAATTGAAGTATTTATTCAGTACTAAATCAGCACTCGAATGTTTTGAAGTAGTAAATAAGCTTTGCGAATGCCTCAAAGTACCAAGACTTTGTAGCATTACAACTGGCATTAAATCACCATTTACGACCTTGAAAATGTGCTTCAAAGCATTTGATGTTTATCAACAAAGTAACCCATCCATACGGGAAACATTTATACCTTTACAATAGGCGTGCGGGCTAAGGCGCATTTCCCCCAGTGTGCAACAGTTTTATTTTTGCGTGAACTGGGTTCAATTCCCGCTGACTAAAGTGTTTTTTTTTTGTGGAAAACTGCAGCCTGTAATTAAGCCAAATTTTTCAAAACATATGCCCATAGCACAAAGGACATTATCAAAAGTTCTCTGGTAAATTGAATGAATGAAGCAAAAAGCTGCTTTCCGGAAGTCTGATACACTCTGTGAAATTTTGCCAACCGTGGACCAAGCACTCCTCGGAAAAACAGTTTACGTTAGCCGTTAGCCATTACTTGTCCCTATTAACCCCAAGCCTTCCGTAATTGATTGTACTGTACTTGACTGGATGGCCGCAATTTGCTGAGTGACTCGTCAATAATTTTCGTCCAACAAAATGACAACGGGTTTTTCTCATGAACCAGAAACTCGAAACAGCAGAAAGAAAGTCTTCCTTAATGTTCGATGCATCAACCACATCGATTAAAACTTTCAAAACAAACAATCATTTCAGAATACATCAGTTGGCTGGCGCGCATCCTGGAGATCGACGAGAAAAATGCAAGAATAACATCAAAGTGTCACACTCACACATGAACCGCAACAGGAGAAAAAAAAAACAAAGGAGGCCCACCACCAAGTGAGAGGAGCAGCTAGCTGTCCTTTTTTTTCCAGCCTTGACGTCGATAAAGCAGTTTTTTTTGTTCGAGCTTTCGGTGAGGCATTAAATCGGCATCACTGTGCGCCACTTGAAATATTTCTCAAGGGAAAAGTGCTGATTTAATGTTTTGAAGCATTATTTGCTGGTATTAAATGCCAACATAATGCTGATTTAATGCCGCTATTTAGTGCCTCGCGGTTACTTGGGAATGCCCGAGAACCAGCGAGTTGAAGTTACCGTTCCACCTTTTTTTGGAGGCTTGGGCTTGGAGTTACCGTTCCACCTTTTTTTGGAGGCTTGGGCGTCCGTGTAAGTTGGACATGCGTTGGGCGTTCCAGTGTTAAAAATCAGTGGAAAAAAAGCACCTTCAACACAGCAAAAAATCCGACGGTAAAATCGCATGCAAAAGCATGCACATCACCTTCGTCAAAATAAACACTTAATATTACACACTGCATGTACAATTTTTGCAAACACAAAAAAAAGTTGCAACCGACGGGATTCAAACCCAGCACCAAAAGTAAGTACTGGCGCCTTAGCCCACTCGGCCATCAGACAGATGTAAAGCTGAAAGGATAAACGCATATATGCGCTTGACATTTCGGTCAAGTAGATTTCCCATACTGATGGGCTTCATATTTCAGGGTGTAAAATTACATAAAATTGCATAAAATAATGCAATATTGAGCAGCTGGATTACTACTTTTTTTGGCTGTGAACCTAGGTGCCTAAAATAAGCACACAAAAAAACTGGGTGTCGGTGACAACTAAAGCACAGCACCCTTGACTTTTTACAAAACTGGGTGGCTAAGTTCGTTCGTTTAGTGTTGGTTGTAGAAGCACGTCGATTTGGATCCGTAGTGAGGCAAACACGCCTATTTAAATCGTTTTTAATGCATCTTATGGACTTTTAATAATTTTTATAGAAATTTCATACTTTTCTTGCAATCTTTTCTCACACCCAAAGGAAAAATATATATCAGAATCTGCAACAGTGGATTTGCTGCAGAAAATGTTACATTTTATAACAGTTTTTGCAGCAAGCTCATAGCTCATTTTTGCCCGCGTGTAAACATGCCAGCGATCTGCAGTTCTCACCAACACATGCAATGCTAGCGCGTCCTCGAGCAAAATTTCAGAGAGAAGAATATGTTGGTGCTCTGTCCCTCTCCATTCTTCAAGCGTCCATGGCGCGGTGGTAGCGTGTCGGATCATCAACCAAGAAGTTGATGGTTCAATCCTCGTTCTGGTAAGATTTTTTTGTGCAATACTTGTGCAATACAACCAAATAGCCGTCGGTAATGTCGATAATTGTCGGTAACGGGCAAAAATGTCATACCCCTATATCGCAAAAAATGCATGAGGACAGATTTCATGCAGATTCTGATATACTTTCATGCCGCCATGCATCACAATCATGCGACCGCCGTTTGGGTGCACTTTGACGTTCAATTACAGCAACAAAACTATAGTAATAAAACGCTCAAAAGGAAGTGTGCAAGCAAGTTTCCATCAAAATTTAGCAAAACAATGTTCAAATAGCCAAACACAGCAAATTGGAAGAAATTAAGACCGGATTTTAACCTGCCAAAAAAATGAACATCTCCTCTTATCAACATATTCGTATAACGTAAATCTTGTTTTTATAACAACTTTTGGTGTAGTTTTTGAAACATTTTACCTTGTCTGTTATGCCAACGAGATTACTTGTACAAAACTCCCTTCAAAACGTCTCTGCCTTTAAATCGTTCCCCGAACAAATGGTATCACTGCAAAAGGGAGCATCTACGACCACGGGGTGGTTTAAAACCCTGCGGCAATGTCGCGTTTGCCAGAGTTGATAAAAGATTCAGACGCTGGCGGAGATGGTTCTTGGGGGCCACTTGCAGCACTATTCCGCACCCCAACCACCCTTACCCACCCAACAGCGTCCATGTAGTCCTTTAGGTGTGTAATGCCATAATAATGGCTACATTTTTCAGCGCAAAGATTTAAGAAAAGAGTCCTTTTTGTTTCTGCTCTATTTCGTTCGCAGTGGACACTTTTTTTTCGTTTCCACCTACTTTTTCACAAACCCCTTGGGACTTTTTTTCCGGAAATGGCCGGGCACTCGACGGGGGACGTTCGGGAAAGTCGGAACCAGGCTGTGAGCATGTTTCAAGGATCTCACGGCATCACACTCAGCATGACAAATGTGTATAAGGAGTGCCTCTTTCGAATCAGTTCAAGGCCTGTAAGGGTAGTGTGAAAAAACCTAGATTTTAGTTAGACTAAGATTTTTACTAACTTAAAGTTAACTCAATGATATTTTCCTGCGATCGAACCGATATGAAAACCTACATCAATTCAGAACGATATCTATAAGCTCATTTCAACTTCATTTCCAATTTAAAGCCCCCTAACCGGCACCCACTATCAAACAAGCTCCAATATTCCGATCCAGTAATTCCAACGCTGAGCTAGATTATCACATTATTTGCGATAGTGACTAGAACGACCGACTCTCAACGCATACTGGATACTATGATAATAATAATAATAACATAATCCCCCCGTCCCTTCACAGCTAAAAGCCACCGGTGGGCGAAATCCTCGTCAACTTTGAATAATCTCACGCTGTTTGCCAACTACTGTCCCTAGCGCTCCAACCCCGCTCAGGGTGTTCCGCGCCACGCTGAAACCGTTAGTGAAATATCATTTAATTACACAAGTTACAAGAATTTTAAATTTACCCAAAACCACCCCCGAGTTTGAGCCAGCCAGCACTTTGGAGATGGAAAGTGCCAGCAGCCAAAGCATTGAACAATGATGCAAAATCGTGGAAAAACGGTTAAAAAACATTCAAAAAGTTTTGATTCAAAATAACAACCTAATGTGTAATTACGAAATTACGAAAAAATAATAACAAAAAAAATTCATACAAATGTGTTTAACGGAGCATACCAACCGCAATCTGGTGCATTGCAATTTTTACGAAAAGTTTGGTATTTTAAAAGCTACGGGATAGAATTTAAGCTTTGATGGTGTAAAATTACCTTGTTTATGATGTAATTTAACTATAATTTGGGTTGAAAAAGTGTTATTACACTGGACACACATTTTTCGATGTAAAATTGCACAGTTTTCTGACATAAAAGAAGTACTTGTTTTCCAATGCAATATAACCATGATTTTGTTTACCAAGTATTCAAACCCTAGCAAAAATGACAGGTCCTTTATTTTTATTGATGTAGATGTGATTTTAACCAAAAGAGGTTACCAGTGCTTTTATAAACTTTTGTTAAATCGTTTTTGAACTTTTGCAATATTATATTTTGAAGCCTTTGAAATCGCGATAACTCATGATGGTTACAAGCAAACTCTTTATGTTTATATATCATATTTTTTGTAATTTCAACTACAACTCTACACCTTTTTAGAACATTATTACACTCTAAAAATAACCCTGCAAAGTTAGAAAAAACACGAAATTTTTAAATGAAAATTTTTGTTCTAGATGAAAAAAATACCCTTCTGGGTTAGTGTAGATTCGAAAAGTACATAAAATTTCCCTTAAAATGACATGTTCCAATTTTTTTTTCAGTAGAGTAACGGAAAATGGCATAATTTTTAAAACTTTTTTTGTTTTTTTTTTCGCCGAAAAATACCTTTTTTGTCGGAATTTTTAGTACGCCATCAAATTGGGCGTACAATTTTACTTAAAAGTCCCTTTGACACAAAATTTCCATCTCATCACCATTTCAGGCTGAAAATTGTTGAAAAACAGGTATTTTTTCGCATGTTCAAAAATGGAAGTGGTCGTCACAAGATATCAAAAAACGGACCTCGGATTCGTGATCAGGGACAAAAGTTACCCCATAGGACAAAGTTTCACGCAAATCGAAGAGGGGTCGGGGCAACTTTTTCCGATTTCGTGTGAGATGGTAGAGAATTACCCAGTCCCGATTCGCCCAAGTTGACGATACAGAAAAAAATCAGAATCAATTTCACAATATGTTTAATAAATAGTAGAAAAATCAAACAAAACTCCTTTTTGTTTAGTTAATGTCTTTGAAAATTTAGATTAAATACAAGAAATCTCGATTAAATTTTCAAAAGGCCCTATCTGCATAGGAAACCCATGAGGGATAGGTTGTTTTGAAAATTTAATCTAGAAATAAGAAAAAACGCGAAATATTAGCTTATTTTTAATTCTCATCAAATCATACCCGTTGTTCAAAGTTGGCGACAAAATGTTGAACTAAACCTTCCCCTCTGTCCATTCTCACCCCCTTTTTGCTCCCCCTCCCGCAACCAAACCAAAGTGCAGCTGGTAGATTCATTGTTTGAGCGCCGGAAAATGTGCAGCTGCAGCTTCCGGTAGTCCATCCCACCACCCCCACCAACACTCCCCCTTACAACCCATTTTACCGCGGCGCGCTCCAGGGACCACCCACGCAGCGAATCTTGGCGACGGCCGCTTGTGCATGATTTACGAGGAGAATTTCCCAACAACAAACATAAATTTCACCCCCTTTCCTTGTGTAACCACCCACTTTCTGGTGATAGTGCACTTTTCGCAACTGGCCTAAATGTGCAGAGCTGCAGCTACATGAAAAACAATTGAAAGTCGCTTAGGTACTTGGACCAGTGACACCCCCGCCAGCCCTCCCTCTCTCGAGAAATAGAGAGAGAGAGAGAGAGAGAGCAAGGATTGTTGCCAAGTTGCCGGTGTAACACCGAACCTGCAAATGTTTTCATCTGGGGCTTACTTTTTACAACGGTGTGCTTATAAGCACAGTATACTGCTGCTGAAGAGCGGGTGGCGAAAAAAAGTGAAGGTTGTCACACTATTCTTCTAGAAGAAATGAGCAATTTTTTGTGGAGTTTGTATGTTACGGTTTTACTTTGAATGTCTAAGATTAATTGTGTTTCCATGGTTTTTTAGGTATTTTTTGTGAAAAAATAAGTAAAAATGTTCCCGGAAAATCCGAAACAATTTCGATGGCCTAATCTTGTCAATATTCCAATCCTTTTTGCTTTGCTTTAAAAATTAAAAAAAACGATTTCCTAAACATAAAAATTGTTGATTTTAGATGTTCTTTTCGATTGTAAATCAATATTCTTTACAAAAATCATTCGTCGTGCTCCGATCCTTTTGCCTCCTTGTTATAATCCTGCTCTGAAAATGATTTTTTTAATAAAAAGCTCGGAGACCCACATTCATGTATAACTATCGACACAGAATTGAAAACTGAACAAATGTTTGTGTGTATGTGTGTGAGTATGTGTGTATTTGTGTATGTGTGTTAGGTTATCAAAAAAACCTTTCCAACGAGTTCAAAATATTTGAGATCTAGCAACCCTGTCTCAAGTAATAACCACTTAAGTGAAATTTGTGTACTTTTTTATTACGGATCTAAATAAAATTAGATGAAATATGTGTCAAAACTCCCCTCATATCAACCATTGTTGATAAATAGTGAGGAAGGCATCAACCACAAAGGTGGATTAAGTTAGTATTTTTGTTTGATAGCAGTTGTAAAAATGCAAATTGTTCTAAGCCAATTTCGATCAAATTTGCTAATTTTTAGTATTATATTCAACTGAATACTGATAAACAAATCATAATTAATAACTATCTAATAACAGTGATTTTTTTTCTTTACTTTTTCGATAGAAACCATTTTTCCTGTTTGTTGTGATCGATAACAAAAAACTATAAAAAAAAAACAATCGAGTCAATCACAAAATCCTTCACGAAAAGTTATTGTGGAAAAAGTAATGGCTAAATATATGGGATAATTTGTGCGTGTATGTAGAATAATAAATACAGTCCAGACTCGATTATCCGAAAGTCCCCAAAACATTTCACTTCGGATTATCGAAACCTCGGCTAATCGAATCACGAAGAAAAAAAAATTCGTTGTCTAGCCTTGATTGTTGAGCTTAGGTATAAAATAAACTATTCAAATTTGACTAAAATGGAGTCGCACAACTCGAATTTGATGTTTTAAACAGAAAAAAACATTTTTTTTGTTGTTCGTGATTCGATTATCCGAAGTCACATACAAACCTTCAGAAAATCGAACTTCGGATAATCGAAACTTCGGATAATCGGGTCTTGACTGTATTCAGGAAAGTTCACTACATTTTTGAATTCAAAAATGTTCAGACGAACATGTATACAATAAAATACCTTTCATTTGTTAGAGCCCTTAGAAACTCTTACCTAAATTTACCTTTAATGCGTAACTGTTCTCAGAACTTTGTTTGGTCATTTTTAAACCTGATTTTTGTTGTTTTCTTTTTTTGATGTAAGGAAATAAAATTAATTAAAATTTCATATTTACTGCAAGATTGAAATTAAAGAAAAGAGCAATTTGTTTTTTTTTTTTGTTAACGTGTCCTGCGGAAAAATAGATAGGTATAATTAATTTGATACAAATAGTCAATCACTAAACAGTAAAAAAATACAAGTTTTCTTTGCGTAGTTTTTGATATCTTAAAAAATAAAGTACATTTCATGATTATCTTTTTGTTAATCAACCTCTTTTTCATGTAATTTTACCGGAAAGTGCAGTGCTTCTGGGGACGCGCAGTCCTGTTTTTTCGCGATAATTTTCGTCTCTTTTGTGTCGCTGTTTGTGTTCAGATTATGTTCCACCAGTGCAAGCGGATGGTTGTGTTTGTGTGCAAAGTGAAGAAAAAAAATCAGGATTGTGCCTGCAAGAATGCTGAGTGAATTAACGCGTTGGTTGGGGGAAATTATTCAATTATGGTTGTATTTGTGTGCTAAGTGAAGAAGCAAAAAAAAAGAAAAAAAAAACAAATCAGGATTGTGAGATGGATTTTTGCGGTGTTCGTTTTGTGCTGTATTCGGGATCGTGAAAATCAGGAGTGAGTCGCGCTGTAGTTATAAAACAAGATCGATCTTGAAAATTATTCATATTAATCGGTGAGTTATTGTGTGCTTCAAGCCCTTTCTTCATCATCGCTGATTGGATGGCAAGTTGACGATTGAGTTCGTTAGGTTTATCGAGTAACAAAATTATTTTGATGCATCAAGAACGTCGTGTGGTGCGCGAGTCTTTTTTGTGTTGAAAAGACCTTCCCATAGCTCCGTAGCTCGGAGGGCTCGACGTCGGTTGTTTGTTAAGCCCTCTCCATAGCATCGTAGCTCGAGAGGAAACGAAAATCAATACCTTATCTAGCTAACAGAAAGAAGATCGGAAGGCACTTGATGGTTGAGTTCGTCGCGTCTATTCCGTAACAAATTCATGAACTAAATGATTATATAATTAAAAATCAGACTACGCTATCATTGCAGCATTGCGTTTAACACCTCATTTTATAAATAAATATTATTTGGTTTTATCTTTCCACAGCCGGCTGTCTAAGATTAAACCATTTCATTAAAAAATTAACAACAGTTAAACGGAAAATGTCTCATCCGCAGCATCCGATTGTTTACCTTGAGAATAAAATATAATACCTTTCAACAAACACTATGATTTTGGGTCGCATCATCATCTTCTATGATGAATCCTGACCAAACACCCTATCCTACTAACAAGTTTTCAGGTTCCTGGCACACGTGGGGTGTAAGCAACCTGCGCTAACTAACATTCCCGTCCCTTAAAATCGAGATCTACAAACTGACATGGCGGGCGCCGTTGGTGGCCAACGACTGTTACCTATTCGCAACTGATCTTGTTTTGGAAATCATGGTGTTTTATCTTTTCAGCGCATTCATACATGCTGTTGATAAGGGAAATACCACTTGATAGTCGAAGCCTATGATCAGTAGTGCTGAAAGGATATTACGGTTCTGTTCAGCAACGGAGAAGGACAACCATGGGTGGTCTCTCATGCTCATGCTCATGCGCATGCTCCTTTTCATGTAATTTTACCTAAATTAATACGGAAAAAGTGAAATTTCATATTTAAATAAAAAAAATCACCAGTTTCTGATAGAAAATCAAAAAATCTGACATAACATTTTAAAAGTTGCAGTTGAGTCTTTTTACCGGACGGACGCGTTTTTTAATTCGCTCTACACTTTATTTTTATTTACCTTCACTGACCCAGTCCACAAACGTAAACGTAAACATATTTATTTTTTTTTGTCGCGCGTCGCGTGTGCACTTATTAACAAACGTAAGCAAAATGCAGTGCTATGTGCCGACGTGCTCTTCACCCTTCGACCAACAATACCTCTGGAACTGTACGGGCATTTGTAATCGAAAATTTCACGCAGCCTGTATTGGGGTCAAGCGTGGCTCCGAAGACGACTTGCAACTACATGTACTTCCTATATGCAGCCTTTGTCGAAATAACCTACATATGGAAATCGACATTAGAAAAATAATGCAGCATCATTTAGAAGGCAGTCATATGATCTTGACTCACATCAAGACCAATGACAAGACAAACCAAGAAGCCCTTAATGAACTGCATAATAAAATCATAGGCCTGCAGGAAGAAATTAAGAAATCTGCAGAAATCGCAAGTCGAATACTATCGGCAGTATTAACACAGGCACCGGCAATGGACTTCCCCTTAAACGAAGTCAGAAAAGCATTTGAAGACACCACCTCGGACCAAAATCAAAAACTCGCTGAATCATTCGGCCGTATCCAGGAAATTACGTCATCCCACCGGGATGACATAATTAAAACAATTGCCTCAGCAGAAAAATGCCCCTCGGACATAATTTTAGCAGTCCATGATGAAGTGAGGGCCCTCACTTCATCCATCAATAAACTGCAAGACAATGAAATTGAAGTCCGGCAAAAATCACTGGCAGAAGAATTAAACGAACAAACCGTACTGGAAATCGAATCTGGCTGGCGACTTATCGGCAGCAAAAAAATTTGGAAGCCAGACTGGACCGACTTCGACGCCAGGCAGCGGACTCGCCGTCTTCAGGAAAAGGAAGCCGAAAAAGCACGTCGCCGCAACCGAAAACATCGTCAACAAATTCAGCACCAGCAACAACAACAATCACAACAACATCATCAGCAACGCCGGCAACAGCAACACCAGCAGCAACAACAATCACACCAACATCTTCGTCGGCAACAGCACCAGACCAACTGCAACTCTGACGCAGGCCGAAACCCAAGTACGCCACATTTTAACTTAAAGGACAATCAATTCGACCAGGACAACGCAAGTAGCAGCAACTTTTTCACTCATTCGTCAACCAAATTGTCCGACAAGGAACTTCTAGACCAGGCAAGGGTCGAATTTTCTGGCCAACCTCCAACTACATCGAATGCAAACTTCATCAACTTCCGAAAAGGGGAAACCATCAACCCCTACCGGAAGGAAAAAACGCCAATCGTCCCACCTCTAAACGCCACCACGCCGCAACCAGCAAAAACGTCATCACAAACTCCTGAAGTAACAGACAGTATGTTCTGTCTGGACCCAATGAAGCCGCCCATAGTACGTCTAACTGAACAGTCTGCAGTCGGCGATGGCCGTTTCCTGCTGGCCAGACTCCGCGAAATTAAAGTCTATGACAATCTCAGACTATACTTGGCGTATCTGAAGGACCAAAAACCGGACGTCTGCATAGACGGACTAACACTAACCAGCATGCATGTCTTTTTTGCATCCAATGGCCTGCCTACTGAACCTGAACATCTTATGAACATCTTCATGGAATACAACTCAACAATTGGAATTTCACCTAAGCAAACCCTCACCGACCTGGAAACCTACAGGAAATATGTAACAACTAGAAGACTTCAATACCTGCAGCATTCGCGCGAAACCGCCAACAAATTCTACTTGCCGACTACATCGTCGAATTTTTACAAGCATTGACGCCTTCTAACACGGAAGAAGAAATGACACCCTCGCAAGAGGCAGTAAGTACTATTAATAATTTAAGTATGTCTCCAAAAATTTCTTCAACGGAACAACAGAATGCGAATGAAATTCTAATTTATTGTCAGAATTTCAATCGCATGAAAAGCCCAGGCAAAATGAAGGAAATTTCTTTAAACATTCTCTCACATTCTTTCGACATTATTCTTGGAACTGAAACTAACTGGGACGAAAGCGTCCACCCTGAAGAAATTTTTGGAAACAATTATTTTGTATTCCTAGGCAATAGAAATTTAAATCTCAGTCAGAAAAAGTCAGGAGGCGGCGTCCTCTTAGCCATAAATGCCAGACTTAATCCAAAAGAAATTGTAACTGAAAAACATTTTCAATTTGAACAAGTCTGGGCCAAAGCCACTATTTCAGGCCAAGTACACATTTTTGCATCAGTATACTTTCCGCCGGACCATGCAAATAAACAGTCGTATGAACTATTCTTTAAAACAGTAGAAATCATAACATCAAAAATGGAACCGGAAGTAAAACTTCACATTTATGGCGACTTTAATCAAAGCAAAGTCGAATTTATATCTGACCAAGAAAATGAAGCAATTCTTCTCCCAGTCATTGGGGAAAATGAAACTTTGCATTTTCTCTTTGACAATATTGCAAATTATGGACTTTTCCAAATCAATCATGTAAAAAACCAAAGAAATTCATTTTTAGACCTTTTATTCACTAACTGTATTGAAGACTTTCATGTACAAGAATCTGTAACCCCCCTTTGGAAGAATGAAGTCTTCCATACAGCAATTGAATATTCTATTTATGTCCATAAAAACACTTTGCCCATTGACTGGGAATATGAAGAAGTCCTGGAATACAATAAAACAAACTTTGTAGAAGCCAAACGTAAACTACTTGCAATTGACTGGCAAAATTTATTTAATAATGAAGGAAATGTCGACGAATTAGTAGGAAAATTCTATACGGAAATTAACACTATAACATCTGAAACCGTACCTACTAGAAGAAGACGACGTAATAACACAGGCAACAAATACCCAGTGTGGTTCACTCCACAACTAAGAAATTTAAAAAATAGAAAACAAAAAGCCTACAAACTATACAGAAACAATACAAATGACACAAATCTTCTGAATTATCTGAATATTTCCGACCAATTTTTTTCGGCACTCAATTCTGCCAACGAAGAATATAATAGTAAAGTCGAATCTGAAGTCAAATCATGCCCGAAAAATTTCTTTAATTACGTAAAATCCAAATCCAAAAGTAGTAACTTCCCATCGCAAATGCAACTGGACGAAAATGTAGGCAGTAACTCAAAAGAAATTTGCAATCTTTTTTCAAAATTTTTCAAAGAAGTATACACCTCATTTTCCGAAGAAGACCGCGACCGCGACTACTTTTCATATATACCGGAATTTCCAAATGACGTCTCAGTCAATTCTTTGTCAGAAACGGAAGTACGCCAGGCATTGAAGGACTTAGACTCATCAAAAGGACCAGGACCCGACGGAATAGCACCTGCATTCCTAAAGAACCTTGCAGAAGAATTAACATATCCACTGCATCATCTTTTCAACATGTCAATAAATACTGGAAAATTCCCACAAACATGGAAAAAGTCTTTTTTGGTGCCTATTTTCAAGTCAGGCCCAAAATCAGACATACGTAATTATCGCGGAATTGCCCTTTTGTCTTGCATTCCAAAACTTTTCGAATCTATTATAAATGAAAAAATCTTTCAGCAAGTAAAAAACCGCATCACATGTAAACAGAACGGCTTTTTTAAAGGCCGCTCTACTAGCACCAACCTTTTAGAATTTGTAAATTTTACACTGAATGCAATGCATAATCGCAATTTCGTAGAAGCAATTTACACAGACTTTAGTAAGGCATTTGACAGAATCGACATACCATTATTAATCTTCAAACTGCAGAAAATTGGAATTCAACCGAACCTTTTGGAATGGCTTAAGTCATATTTGACTAAGCGCGAACAAATTGTTCGCTTCCAAAATGTACTATCGGAATCAATTCACGTCACCTCTGGGGTTCCGCAAGGATCCCATCTAGGACCTCTTCTTTTCATCTTGTATGTAAACGACATTTCCTTCATTCTTAAAAAAATTAACGTACTTGTATATGCAGACGACATGAAATTGTATATGGAAATAGGAAATGCCAATGACAGTCATGTATTCCAAAACGAAATTAATCTTTTCTACACATGGTGTAGTAAAAGCCTACTCCAATTGAATGTAAAGAAATGTAACTCCATTGCCTTCAGCAGAAAACATGAAACACCAAACATAACAGTATTATTAGGAAACCAACCAGTAGAAAAATGCAAAGTAGTACGTGATCTAGGTGTCATCCTAGACTCACAACTAACTTTTGTAGAACACTATAACACAATAATAAACAAGGCAAAAAGTACATTAGGCTTTATAAAGCGCTTTGCATTCAACTTCCAGGACCCGTATACTATTAAATTACTCTATATAACGTATGTCAGGCCACTCTTGGAATACTGTAGTATCGTCTGGAATCCATACTATGCCGTACACCAAGCACGTATTGAATCTGTCCAAAAACAATTCTTACTGTACGCACTACGTAAACTTAACTGGACTGCATTTCCTCTCCCATCGTATGAAGCACGCTGCATGCTCATAAACATACAATCATTACAAGAACGTCGTAAATTTGCCATGCTCTCTTTCATCAACGACATTATTTCTCAACGCATACAGTCAGCAGCATTATTTTCAGTAATACGCAATAGTATTCATGAACCAAGCCGTACTCTTAGACATTCACCACTTTTTAGAATAACTACATACACGACAAATTATTTAAAAAATTCGCCATTAAATCAAATGATGCGCTTTTATAATGAAAATTCACAGTACATACATTTCGACATGTCTAAACCGGAACTACGAAAAAATCTGTACAATAGAAATAATATCTAGTATGTAAGAAAATTGTAAGTAGTCTACATAAGCTTGACGAATAAACAATAAACAAAAAAGGTTTTAGCTCATCCATGATCCCCAGAACCACTTTTAGATCAGTCTGGCCACTTTGGGACCGGTTCCCGGTACTCCGGTGGAACTCGGAATATGGCAAATTACGGGATTATTTCTGAATAATTTTTGACAGGGCAATAGGTCAAAGGTAGAACCCGGAATATGGCAAATTACGGGATTATTTCTGAATAATTGCCATATTCGAGTTCCACCGGAGTACCGGGAACCGGTCCCAAAGTGGCCAGATCGGTCCAAAAGTGGTTTTGGGGATCATAGATGAGCTTGATTTTGAAAATGATGAACTTTGACATCCATGTTGCCCAGTCAAAAATTGTTCAGAAATAATCCCGTAATTTGCATTGTTCCGGGTTCCACCGGAGTACCGGGAACCGGTCCCAAAGTGGCCAGATCGGTCCAAAAGTGGTTTTGGGGATCATAGATGAGCTTGATTTTGAAAATGATGAACTTTGACACCCATATTGCGATGATAGAAATAGTTTTATTTCTGACCGTCCCTTGACCGGTTCCCCCGGGGTAGGGAACCTGCCCGCTCAATCCGGAACATCCCCGGTGGTGCAAAATCAATGGTCAGTATTGTCTGTTGGTAGGACAAAGATCGTAACATGAAAAAATGTGTTTTTTCCAAGATTTCTATTAACAAAATAGTGCGGGACCCAAAAATGGCCATTTTTTACCATGTTTGACCCAGTGACCCACCGGAATATCTCCGGCCACCGGAACATTTCCGGGTTCTGCGGGTCATTTTCGGAAAAAAGACATTCTAACGAGTCCAACTAATAAAGAAGTATGCAAATCGGTTGAGTTTTCGCTGAATTATGGCCATTTTAGTGATTCCAATTTCACCCAGGCCTATACGGGTTAACAGGATTTGGAGATACCTACAGCTTTTTTTTCTTTGCTCCGTCAGTTGACGACCGTAGAAGATCCATCTCGACCGAGTTACAGCTTTTTGAAAATAACCGTGCAAATAAAGAATTGGGAAAATTATTCTTTTATTCTCAGTAAAATGGCCATAACTTAAAATTTTTAACATCAACCTGATTGACACCCAGAACATCAAAGAAAACATTAAAAATCTGTTTAAAGTGGCTGAAACTGTATAGAAGAAGGTAACTCGCAAAAATTGAGCAAATCATAACTTTATATAAAGTAATGAATACTTTTTACAGTATTTTTTCACCATCACGAAATATTTTTTACTGAGTTATAAAAAGACCTGCATTTTTTTCAATTTTTGCACGTGAAAACTGCTCAACGGTTCAACTCCTCAAACAACCAACAATCTACCAACCGTGGCTGCTTCACAACTTGTACGAAGAACAAATTCTAATTTACTGCCCAACACTCAGCTCAACTCATCAGCGGTTCGTCTTGGATGAAACCTGCGCCAACAACAACAAAAAAACACAACATTTCAGCTCAGTACCGCAGCTGTACACACCTAGAACAAGACAAAGTTGCTTCATCTCCAGCGACGTGGAGAGCCGCTAATATTTACCTTCACCGAAATCTTCTTCTTTCCCCGGAGAGGAGGAAAAAGAAGCCACCACTAATTGAAAATGATTAAAATTCTGCGGTGAAGTGTTTGCCGATGAAAAGAATCTAATTAAACTTTCCGCAAAATCCCAACCACCCAAGCCTGACATGACGCATTTTGGCTTTGAAGACCTCTTGGAGGTGAAGTGCGGTCAAATAAGGAAAAACAAGACTTGTTTATTTGGCTGTGGTACAAAATGTACACAGTTTAAGTAAGTACTTCTTTAAAATAATTCGGAGGGAAACATAAAATGTCTTGATTAATCTTTCAGAAGTGATGGAAAGAACAATTTGCAGTCTTAGAAGACGATTTTGAAAATTGAATTTTTGATATTCTTCATGATTTTTAATACGGAATATAAAAAAAAGTCATTTTGACAGCCACAAGCTAACAATCCCAAACAAAGTGATTAATTTTTAAAAGAATAGAATATATTTCAGAGATTTTTACTAAGTTTTTCGTCATATTGGTCATGTGTAACATAACACTCCGCACATTTTGTAATGTATATTTTAAAATTCAGATTTTCACGATGTTCACTGACATTAAAAAAAATCCCAGATGCACAGTTTTAAAAATCATGGTAATATTACATCTGGGAAGAGGTACATCTTTGATGTCAAAAAAAATGAGATATTTTAGTAAAAACGTGTAATTTTACCACTTTTCTGGTGTAATGTAACTTTTTCAGTCTTAATTGAGTTAAAATTACGTCATGAATATTCTATATTCAACCTTCCAAATTTACACAATTTTTTACTGTGTGGTAAAACTCTACAATTCCAATGTACAATGTTATTGTTTACATTTTTTGAGTATTGTATGAGTTTATACAAACGAAACCTGAAGCGAGGTTTGAAATAATCGCTCTTTTTTCAGTCGGAAGTTCATTTTTCGAGTGATTTTGTAGCTTTTCCTCAGTGAAAATGGCAAAAAGCCAAACAAACTGTTAAAATTCAAATAATTATTGTATCGAAAACTAAAATAAGTAAGCCGCAAAAATACAATTTCAAGCCCAAATAAAATGGCTGAATAATTTCAAACAAACTAACTTTACATTCATAGTGGTCAAATGCCATAATTTATGTTATTTAGATTTGCTAAATGCAACCAACAATTCTAGGTAGTTTCCAGTTCGCACCCCTACCCATTCTCAACATAATTAAAAGCTGCTGGTTCGGAAACATAACTACGCGCGCTATAGCGTCGATGTCAGGTGAATCGATTTTCCCACCAAACACACCACAAAACGCCACCACCACCAGCAGCACGGCTTAATTCACGCACGCATGCAAGCTGCCATATTGAACTTTAGCAAATACCATAAATTTGATGGTTATCAGCTTCATAAAGCATTTAAAGTTTAAACACTCTCACTGTAGAGGTGGAACAGTGTAGTCTGGGTTCCACAGTTTGAGGCGCCTACACAGGTGCCTTCATTAGTTGTTGGTGTGTGTGTGTGCACTTCACAGACACATATGTATGTGGTCGTGTAGAACCGTTATTGGATGGAAAAGCATTCAAATGCGATTTGAAATGTTTACAGTAAAGCCTCGAAAGCTTCGATGTTTGGTTTAGTTTTTGTTTTATAGTGTTTGTGAGATCGCTATAAAAAGTGACAGTTCTGGAACACCTTTTAATTTGATTTTGTCAAACCGCAATTTCAATTTAAATTGTGTCAAACAACCGGAGTTTTACTGTAGAAAGCTGATTACCTAATGTTGTTTAATACTGAGATTTTTTATAAAATGACAAGCAAAATAAATTTATGAAATAGCCCATGTTAAACATTGCACAGATGTGCTGAATGGCGGCTTCGTGGAAGATGCATCTATTAGGGAGCCCCCTTCCTGATACCGGATTAAAAACCCATGGTGTCCATAATTACCGCCACAGATTACGGTCCTCGCGAGATAAACGACGAACTCGCTCTACATCGTGGGTGTGTGGCTTTACGGCTTCCGTGTTCCGCACGGTTTTGCCGCAAGTAGATTAGAATCGCCATAGATCTGGCGAACCATCCCCATTTCGAGGCCGATTTTCTCCAGAAATTCCATCATAATGTTACATCTGTCA
Source organism: Culex pipiens pallens (assembly GCF_016801865.2). NCBI lineage: Eukaryota > Metazoa > Arthropoda > Insecta > Diptera > Culicidae > Culex > Culex pipiens. The sequence goes on along the minus strand of NC_068937.1, from coordinate 92,253,594 downwards.
CGTCTGTGGCCCGGACTCACATGGGAACCCACCCCACCTGTTAGAGCGCACGGACTGTCCTGGGCGGAACTACAGATTGTCAAGGCAAACAGATTGGCCAATGTTTCTGGACACCAAACGTGCTGGACACCAACCGCCCTTTACGCCCAGCAAAACTGACAGTGTTGCAAGCGCAAAACATACGTTGCCAGTGCCGATTTATTTTGCATCGGCCAATCTGTCTCCCTCGACAATCTGTAGGCGGAACCGGTGCTGCGTGTGTGATGGCCGGGGTGGCCCTGATAATCTAGGCTGGGAAATCCCGCCAGAACCAGAGGCAGACAGAGCGGAGAGCGCGCCCGCGATAAAGCAACTCTCTAATTGGACTATTCATAATCAAATCACGTATTTTATGCTGCGATATTATCGTTTGCTTTATTATTATAACTGAAAGGTTCCCGCGGGCTTGTGGTTACGGTTTAATGTTCGATTTCATATGTTGCGTTTAGCATTTTCCACCGAAATAGAGTTATCTACGTGCGCATGTATTGCGTGTACGTACACGAACAAGATTGAGGTTAAATTTTGTACCAGCCAGCAAAACAAATGGCGTGCTGGTGTGCGTGAGAGCGGGCTTAGATAACTCTATGGGCCTGGGTGTGTGAGAATGTGTGTATGTATGCCCATTTTTGCGAAAGTTTAAATTTACCTTCTTTAGAACTATACCTAGATACACCGAACAAAAAACCTATTTTTCCACAACATGAAACAGTCACATCAATTGTAAATGTAGTTTGTGTAAGTTTTAATGTAAAGTTTGAATTATTCATCATGATTTTAGATGTAAATTTCCATGCAACTTGCATTTAAACTGACATGACTTTGATAGCCCGGGTGACTTTGATAGGTTTGAGATTTTTCCGCAAACTGAAGAGTACAAATTAAATACGTACGGAATGGTATGGAATCATACTGACCGAGAGAAAGGTTCAAAGTACTTCAAGAAGAAGTTTTCATTAATTTTTGAAAAGTTTGTTAAGTTATTTAGCTCTAATTAAAAAAATTAAGAAAATGAAAACAGAAAATAAATAGCATAATTGAAATATTCTCAAAGTGCCATGATTTTCTCAATGAACATGATTTCGAATCGAAAAACGTTATGCATTTTCAGATTATTTGGACAATTTCCACTAGGAGAATGTTATAAAAGCTTGTAAATAATTAAAATCATATTTTTTGAAAAATAATTTCAAAAAATCTTCAAATTTATAGGCATTTTCAGTAGAGCAAATTTTATAAAAAATGTGAAAACTTTTGATTCGTACTTCGAATTCAGTTTAAAATGAAATATGAATCGATAATTTTACAAACAAATCTAGTTATAACATAGTTCAGGCAAAATCCTGACTTTTTGACAATTTTACCTAAAATTTATGTGTAGGTTTTTTACTAAGAAGCTTATAAACTTAGTTAACTAAATGTAACCATTCACAGCAAAAAATCCGATGAAAAAACCGCATGCAAAAGCATGCACATCACCTTCGTCAAAATAAACACTTAATATTACACACTGCATGTACAATTTTTGCAAACACAAAAAAAATTATTGCAACCGACGGGATACAAACCCAGCACCAACAGTAAGGACTGGCGCCTTAGCCCACTCGGCCATCAGACCGATGTAAAGCTGAAAGGAAAAACGCATATATCGGCTTGACATTTCGGTCAACTAGGTTTCCCATACTGATGGGCTACATATTTCACGGTGTAATATTACATAAAATTGCATAAAATAATGCAATATTTATTTTACACCCAGGCCTTTTACACGCAGCTGGATTACTACTTTTTAGCTGTGTTGTTTTTTTTTCTCAAAAACTATAACGTCATGATTCGAATTCCCGGACGCTTCGAAACCCGGACACCTCAACTTGTTTTATCAATTATTTGGATATAATTTCGCATAATAATTCGTCAGTTGTGTGCTATCTTGTGACAACGACCATTTAGTACTTTTCGAGAAAATCGATTTTTAAAGTTTGTTGGTAAATAATTTCAAAACTATGAATGATAGAGCCAAACTTTTTGAAGCAATCGTTTCGTATACTATCGCTTAACGAACGCTCCAAGTTTCAACTAATTTGGTTACACCAATTAAAAGATACAGTAAATAATGTAAACAAAAATCTGAAAAGCACGTGTCACAAGTGTGTTTCGAAAGTAAATTTGTACTACGTGTCACAAGTGTGCACAGAATTCCCATACAAACTAAAATAAGCTTAAATCAATAGTTTAGCCGACTTAATTACTACATTTTCGAAAACAAAAGATTGCATTGCCTTTAGCAAGTGTGTATCAACATAAATTTGTGAAAAACATGAAAAATTTTCCACATTTTCCAACAACATGTATGACGTGTCACAAGTGTGCACAATCATTTTGATGATAAATTGGTCTATGTCACAAGTGTGTATTGCGATATCCGAGAAACGGAAGCGAGTTTCCAAAATCGGGTTAAAGCATCTTGTAGTGTTTGTTAAGTATAGCAAAACGTCATCATTAACTCATTTTCGACCAAAATGGTCTATGTCACAAGATAGCACACAGCTGACGAATTGTTAAAAATTGCTATTTGATGAATTCTAACATATTCTTTCATTTCAAATTTGTTTGGATGCTGTAGTCAATGCCAAAACAATCAAATAAAATAAAAATATGAGTTTACCAAAAAAGTGAAACATTTCACTGAAATATTTCATAGGCGTCCGAAGCACCGGGAAGGCAAAGCAGAAAATTATGGTTCTGATTTTCTTAAATTCTAGCAAAATTTTATACAAAATATCGATTGTTTTGATGTTAACAGCTTAGTTGAGACCTAAAGAAAGCCATTCACTAAAATTTAAGTCCAAATTGGTGCGAATCATAAGCAAAAACGAGTGTCCGGAATTCGAATCAAAAGTGTCCGGATTTCGAATCAGCTTTTATCGGTGTCCGGGATTCGAAGCACAACAACTCATTTTAATTCTAAAATTCTGATGAAAAATGGCAAAGACATATTTTACATGCACTCTCTTAAAATTGACTGTTTATACTTCATCCTGATGTTATTTATACATTTTCAAGTTATAACATGATTTTTTGCCAGCTAGACAACAATTATATGCTACTAAGTGTCCGAATTTCGAATCATGACGTTATGAGCAACCTAAATTGAGGCACATTTGACGTTAAAATAAAATTTGAACACCTTTACTCTGATTTTAACTAGAAAAACTATGACTATCAAAGTCACCCCGGAATTGAAAATAAGAATTTTCAACGGAACTATTTTTTCAAACATTATTGACTGGGTGCTGAAAAGACAGAATGCGTAACGTGATTTTCGAATGCTCCCTACTGCTCCCCACTAATACAACTGCACTACAAGGCTATGTTCAAGCTCAAGCGTGACATATTTTTGGCTGCTAAAGTGACTTGTTTTGAAACCTTTATTATCTGTTGATGTTAAACTTTTCGCTCATAAATTAAGTGCTTCGCGCGTGTTTTGTTCATAGACTAAATGATGGGCGGCCAAAAGAGGCCTTTTTGTTTTCAAGGACAAAAAATTGCGTCAGAAGTGGGTGAAATTTAGTGAATTATAATGAATGTTTCGAGATTATGAATCTTTGAAGCGCAGTGATAATATCGGATTAAGATTATTCTATATTATGTCGCAGGTGCCATTCATAGTTATTGATAATTCGTCGTTAACATTTCAAATTGCGTCATAAACGTGGGCTTTGCATGAGACAAAGCGCTTACTGAAATTTTAGTGACGAATTATGTCAATCTCGATTTCAACCCGCTTCTTAAGATTAATTGACTTTGAATGCTTCAATAGTTCGACGCTATCGACTTTTTTTTAATCCAGACAAAATAAATTATTGATCGATTACAATCCTTGCTACTTCTTGGGAGCATTTTGCAAACAGTAAATTGGTTCCACTTTGACAGTTCTAAATTGAGGCCGCTTTGCGATCCACTATTCTGCACCCAGATTATTGAAAACACATTTTTTCATAAATAGTGCATGGATCTTGTGAGGCCTACCCCAGTACATATTTTAAAACAATAATCTTGAGAAAAACCTTACCAGTTGGAAAATATTCCAAAAATAGATTGAAATCCTATAAATGTCATCCCGGTTTACGGTACATGATTTATTATGTAACTTTTTTTCTGTGTGGAATTAGAGTTCAATGCACCCAAAGGAAAAATATATCTCAAAATCTGCAACATTGGATTTGCGGCAGAAAATGTCACATTTTATAACATTTTTTGCAGCAAGCCCGTAGATCATTTTTGCCCGCGTGTAAAAATTTCAGCTATCTGATGTTCTCACCAACACATACAATAGGGACGTGGCGTTACATCGTGCTGCCATCTGGTTTTTTTAAGCGCAAGAGTGGAAAAGTGCTGAGTCATCGTCTAAAAATAGACGGCGTCCTATCTCGCCCAGCAAAATGAAGTCGATAAAGTAGTCGGTTTCGATGAGAAAAAGTGGAAAAAGTGGTCTAAAAATAGCGACGCCATCCCCCTATGCTGGCCCGTCCCCGAGCAACACTCCAAAGAGAAGCATATGTTGGTTCTCTTTCACTTCATTTTCGTCAAGCGTCCATGGCGCGGTGGTAGCGTGTCGTATCAATAACCAAGAAGTTGGTGGTTCAATCCGGTGGTTCTGCGCAGTGTTTTTTTTAAATACAACCAAAAAGCCGTCGGTAATGTCGATAATTGTCGGTAACGCGCAAAAATGTCATACTCCTATATCGCAAAAAATGCATGAGGACAGTTTTCATGCAGATTCTGATATACTTTCATGCCGCCATGCATCACAATCATGCGACTGCCAGTTGCGTGTGGATCAAATTTTGAGGTATTTTGGGTTTGATATAAATATTGAGAGCTTTCATTTCAACAATTGAATAAAAAAAAGACTTTTAAAATGCATATCACATCAGTCCAGTTGTTTAACAACCAGTAGTTTTCAAATTATATAAGTGTTGACGGGTCCGGTGGTTTAGTGGTTAGCGTGGTAGCCTCCAAACCCCAGTATGGCCTGGGTTCAATCCCAGACGGACCCGGTGGCATTTTTCGAGACGAGATTTGCCTGACCACGCCTTCTATCGGATGGGGAAGTAAAACGTCGGTACATTAGCGTAAAAGAGGTTTTGAGTGACTCACCACACATAACCTTCGGACGCCTAGAAATGAGCAGAAACTTGCAACAGAGCCCACAAAAGACCCGGGGGTCGTTCAAGTGGATTGCTTTGCTTTTAAGTGTTGAGGTTTTTTTTTAAGTTTAAAAAACTTTTTGCTTTTAATTTCACAAAAAAAATTAGATATTTTTAATCGAGCTAAAACATGCGAAATATGACTAGCAACGCAGGAAAATGCATTTCAATTTGTTTTCAGTCAATTAAGCATCTATTTTCATAAAAATTTCAATGTTTTCTGCCCTCCCCATTTTTCGGGCCGATTTTGAATGGGGGGGAGGAGACGCCACCTAAATTTTGAAACATATTTGCAACGGCCTTATACGATTTTAGAAACGTTGCGATAAGGTTCAAACTAAATACCGTCTTTTTTGGAATGAAGATCAATTTTCTTTGAAAATTATTGGCTTAAATCAAAATACGACCACGAACGAAAAAAATATACGTCAATGTGGGAAGAAAATATCAGTTTAGAATCTCTGGATTTTACAGACATATTTTTTCCCCAAAGGAATTGTACAAATTAGTGACTTTGATTTTTGACCGAGTCAAGTAGCCCAGTGGTAACGCTTCCGCCTCGTAAGCGGTAGATCGGGGTTCAAATCCCGGCTCGGACCAACACAACAGGTGATCTTTTCCCTTCTGGATTCGATTGCTTAGTAAAGGGAAGGTAGTGTATCGTCACAAACTGGACCTTATCACGACACCTTAGGGAGGCGACCTATGGAATGTTAACATTACCCTACACATGTTAACATGAAGTTGATTAATAAACTGTCACTGAATCCGCTTTGTAAATGCCGGCCCCGATACTCTTCACGGGTGTTCCCCTCAGAAACAGCACAGCTAAAAAAGTAGTAATCCAGCTGTGTGTAAAAGGCCTGGGTGTAAAATAAATATTGCATTATTTTATGCAATTTTATGTGATTTTACACTCTGAAATATGTAGCCCATCAGTATGAGAAACCTACTTGACCAAAATGACAAGCTCATATATGCGTTTATCCTTACAGCTCTTCATCGGTCTGATGGCCGAGTGGGCTAAGGCGCCAGTCCTTACTATTGGTGCTGGGTTTGAATCCCGTCGGTTGCAACTTTTTTTTGTGTGTTGCAAAAATTGTACATGCAGTGTGTAATATTAAGTGTTTATTTTGACGAAGGTGATGTGCATGTTTTTGCATGCGATTTTACCATCGGATTTTTTGCTGTGAGGGTATGATTTACTTTTAGTGACTTTGTTTCTTTTTTATTTGCAACATGCAATAGAACAAAGTAGTAATCCAGCTGCGTGTGAAAGGCCTGGGTGTAAAATAAATTTTGCATTATTTTATGAAATTTTATGTAATATTACACCCTAAAATATGTGGCCCATCCGTATGGGAAACCTACTTTACCCGAAAGTCAAGCTGATATATGTGTTTATCCTTTCCATTTTTCATCCGCCTGAGGGCCGAGCGGGCTAAGGCGCCTTTCCTTTCTGTTGGTGATGGGTTTGAATCCCGTCGGTTGCGTTTTTTTTTTGTGTTTACAAAAAAATGTACATGCAGTGTGTAAAACTAAGTGTATTTTTTCACAAAGGTGATGTGATGTGCATGCTTTTGCATGTGATTTCACCTTCGGATGTTTTGCTGTGTTGGCTTAATTTCATGTGCCAAATAACTTGATGATTTTGCACTTTGTACAATGCAATTTTATTTTTATTTTTGGAGATTAGAAATCAGTTTTAAATCAAATCAAAATTAGATCCTCCTCATTCAACTCTTTTCCCCTTTCATTGGTGCTGCTTTTGATCATTGATTTAATAACAATTGCACTGATGAAAACCACTAATGTGATTGTGTCCAGACACCCCCGCAGTCAAACAGATTGACTCCCATTGATACACGACCACACAAAATACAAAACACAAACACAAATAAACCACATCAAAAACGTCCTGAATCTCCACTCCAGGCATTCAGTTTGGAATCAATTTTCTAGCAAAAGCTTCTTACTACTCCCCCTCTCGACCGCACCTCTAAACAAAACTAATTCCGGAAGGGGGGCGTTTGCGAGTTTGTTGTTCGAGTGGGGGCGGGCGTGATGCTGTATTGTGTATACATTTGCCGATGTTATTTAATAGCCCATACATACACAAACAAGCCGGATAACAAATTCCAGCCCGGCAGCCGCTTTTCGCCTGGTTAATCCTTTTCTTCTCCGACGACGACGGTGATGACGACAAAAGGCATCACAACACCGGCTTAGCAGCTTCAAACTGTAGGTTAGTTCATTAGCTTGAGTCACTTCTGAAATTTGTATCTGTGAACGTATTAGTGAGATTGAAATTTCTCGAAACTCATTTATTGAATGTCGTTTCACGGATATCTCGCGAAAGAGTAAAGAGAGGCTTGTTCTCTTTCGAGATTTTCTCTCACTCGTCGGCGTGCCACCAGAGCAGCGATGCCAAGAAGTGGACTCAAAAAGCACAAACATTTACTTCTGAATTCTAAATAACCAGCACTGCTCCACCCTAACGCTCCTTCCATAACCCCAAAAGCTTATCGAACCAAAGCGGGAGACAACGGCGAGGACAGATCGGGTTGTGAAACGCAACGAGAAGCAATAAATTAAATTTCCAAAATGAATGACATCGTTAATACTGCAAAACAATGAACGCTTTTATAGCCTAACTCGGTTGGTGGTGATGGTGGCGCTCACCCCTTTCTTCTGTCATCGGGGAAAAGCCTTCGTCAAGTCTTCGAATAGATCACGGACGAAGCAACAGCAGTTTGGGGTGAACCACTTCCAAGAATCCCATTCGTCAGATGTTCCTACTGATAAAGCGAGTGAAAGAGAGTTCCATTTTTCCTGTGGTTTCTTCCAGACCGATGTGCTCGTGTATCGAAACTGAAGCAAATTCCGTTCGGCATGAGTTCTATGAAACCACGGCTTTGAGGTTACGACGTTCGTAGGTCGGTTTTTGGCAGAACCAGACTCTCGGGTGCTTATGAATGCACTCCGGTTGGTTTTGTGCAGTTGGTAAGCGTCTTCTTCTCGAATTCTGGATGGAAAAGGCTCTTAAGTGAGTAATGCGAAATGAAAAATAACATTTGTTAGGTTTCATACCTACACAAGTAGTTAGCCTCACGAATCGCCATAAGTCATTATAAATAAGTCCAAGAAATAGTGAAGTCATAGTCATAGTCAAATATTGATCACTAACCCACTATAAGCGTTACAAACGATGCATCGCTAGCACAACATGTTTCAAATTAACATCGCTGAGCAACAATCCCAAAATGTCGTCGTTTAAGTGACAATATTGGCTAAAACTTTTCAGCACTCGTGCTATTTCAATGAATTCATCCCTTTGAGATTCCTCTCACCCCGACTTTCTGCCAGCACGAAGCGCTCCGTATAGAGTCGTGGAAAATTTAATTTCGAGCATAAAACAAATTCAATAAACAAAACACCTGCGGGAGTCCTTTGGAGCCGAATCCCTGTGTGGTACGTACTTCTGAGGAATCACGTCGCTGTCGCACCGCTCCAACCTCCGACAATCCCTCCTGGCGTGCGGCGGCGCTTGACTTGACGTCTGTAAGTGACATGTTTTCCGCCCAGGCAGTGCGAAATTAGCGGAACTGGGAGAAGGAGGAGGGTTTCGTGTCGACAGCACAGGTTGATTTCCAACTTGTCGTTATTGGAGACATGCTGTGTGCTGCAAATATCACTCGGAGTTGTCTCTCTGCGGGAATGGTTGCGATGCAGTCATAATTTAATAAACTAGGCATTCAATATCTTGCTGCAAGATGCCCTCTGAGTTGAAATTTGATTTGGTTTCGGCGAAACGATGAACCTGGATGAAGAGCTGGGGATACAGTAAGTCCCAAAATCGGTGCCTTCTCCACCGGTCCAGCAGAGAGTTCTAACTTTTCGACCTGCCACGACCGTCCGTACCTCACGTCAACCTCTAACAAGAGGTAAACCGAACGGCAACGATAAACGAGCCAGCTCTGGCCAAACGAACGAATGGACGACCGACCGTCCAACCGACCGGAAACCGGAAATATATTTGCTTGCATTCATAAGCGGAAATCAACAGTATAAATTTTACTTCATCCTTGTATTTATATTGCCTCCCTCCCCTGATAGTGTCCTCCTCCGACCGAGCGAGTGTCCGTCGGTCATGGGGAACCGGCACTGATTGTTGCCTGTGGGACCACCGGACCAGAAAGGACACCGCACACATCCCTCTTCAACTCCCTCCGGGAGTTACCTTCTCCGCCCTTCGCCGACCATTAGAGAGGTGAAAATATGCTATTCTATCTTAAAGTTTGCACATTCCGGGGGGGAAGCCATATTTGACCATTCTTCTTGTCCCACTGACACACCTCTCCGTTGCCGGGACGAAAAATCCATTCCGAGAAAATGGACCAGCCGAACCGGACAGGCGGGGCACTCGTCGTCGTCGTCGTCATTAGGCACCTCCATAAGCCGTGAATGGATGTGAGTATGTATAACAGAGGAAAAAAATCTTTCTGAAAAGTGCTCTCTAGCCGATTGCGACAGGAAAAAAGATACCCGGAAGAAAAAAAAAACTCCCGGACCGGAAATTCTCCCCGTGGGAAAAGGGATGGTCTGCTGCATCATAAAAATAAATTGCATTCATAAATATCGCTTTTTGCAATAGTGCCGGACCGGCAGTGTGTGTGTCTTGCCTCTTGAGCCGGCTGCACCGGATCAAGGAAGCTGCCGGATATCGTCTCGTAAAGTCCGGGAGGGGGGACGGAGCGGCTTTATTTCAGTTTGAATATGTTTTAAATGGCACTTTCCATTAGCACTGTTCACTGTGTCTTCGGCTGATGATGGCCAGGATGGAGATGTCCCGCAGATTGTGATCATATTTCTTGAAAGCTTGAAAATTTTACGGCAAACTTACCAAACTGTTGCAAGCACGTTGTTGTTGGTTGTGCCGGTCTCATCGTTGATAACTGTCAAACTCGCGCGCGCCCTTCAGAATTTTTCAACTGCACAACAAATCAGAACCGATTACATCCACAGTGCAACCTCGTTCATACACTAAATTGTAGTTATCAGAATTAAAAATTCAAGCGAACCGTCTCTGCCTAGAAAAAAATAAATACTGCTCATCCCCAGTGTGACGAGGGTTCCCAATCGAACTGCGCGTCCCCTCCTCTCCTTAGCACCATTTTAAGGAGTGCAAAACATATGCTCGACCCTTTCGCTCCCGGAAGAGGCCACCCAGCTCAAGAAAAAAAGATGGCAGAACAATAGACAAAAGAAGGCAACGGTTAATCGCTTCGTGAGTACGGGGCGTGTGCGATTTATTGCCCATTTTTTCGCAGGGATTCCCAGTTGGAGGAGGGACTCATGCTTTCGATGGGGGGAGGGGGGGGGTGCATTAAATCCAGGGACCAGATTTCGCTGGGCAAACTATAACGTGTCGAACGTATTATCTCCGTACCGGGACAAAGTAAGGACGCAGAGACACATGCAGGAGGTTTCGCCTGGGTGCGGGACGGGTTGGCGAAAGTAAATTTCCTGCGAGATTTTTTCCTTGCCGCGAAGCAATCCGGTTCCTTTAGCCGGCTGTCGGAGAGAGGGTAATAAAAAGAACCGCATTATTTCCAGCTTCGGATGGGGAAGAAATACGCGCCCCAAATGGAACGGACGGACCAAATGACCCTCTGCGCGGCTTTTTTATGCAATTTTTAAGCTCACATGCTGCGGTTATTGCGACCGCAAATGTCTTCACAGTTTGTTTCACAAGCTATGGTTTAAAATCTTCATAACTTTAATCTATCGAAAATGCTAGAATTTCCTTCTAATCAGTGGTCTGACTTAACAAACACACCAAACCAAGACTGTTTCGGTAAATTCGCTGATCGGCGGTTGGACTAATAATCCGAAGGTCGCCATTTTGAATCCCGAGGTGGAAGGTTCCTTAGAGTTAAAAAGAGTTTTGGGTGTAACCCCCATTTAAGCCTTTGGACTCTTAACTTGTTTCATAAAAAAATGAAAATGCTTGAAAATACTCTCCAAACATTATGCCACGATGTCTGGTCCTCGATAATTGATTAAAAATCCAATTCCGATGCCAAACCTCTCGTTAGTCTCAAATTACGGTTCTCCAAATTGCGTACGATTCCGCACACACACAAAATAACCGGAATAAATTTATCAGTGCTTTGGTCAATGTAAACACACCTTTCCGTTGTAAACAATTAACAATGTTAACATTATTCATCGCCGGGTTTCCGAATGCGCAGAGCAAAAAAAAAAAGCGCCATTTGATTGCATCCACTCGAGGGGGTCATTACACCTCCTCCACGTGGAGAGGACACACGTCCTCCGCGGAGTAATCAAATGTACATAAATTTAAACTATTTAAATGGGATTGTAATCCCGGACATGCCCACGTGAGGGCGCCCCTGGGCGTCCCCCCCCCCCTCCCCCATGCCCTATTTTTGCTCCGCACCATCGACAACAATTTGTTCGGCTAAAATTTTAATTAAATAAATTACTCTTCTCACCGGCGCGATACGATCTCTGGGTGATGCACAAAAAAGTGTGTGGTGCAACCGGTTGGCGGGTGCATTCAGAGGGGAGTTTGGACCCGCAGAGTTCAAAATCCCACCCCAACTACGAAGGTGGAAAGCAATTTTCATTTATCCAACGATGCAATCGCGTTATCGGCTCGTTGAACCAATGTTTCTACCGGTGACCGATTCGCAGGCCCGTAGCCAGGGGGGGGGGGGGGTACCGGGCTGCAGCCCCCTCCGAAATTTTTCCCATATTTTTTTTATTATGTGCTATCGAAAAAAAAATCTCAAATCGATGATTGTGAGTTCTCTTTCATTCTCCCAGAAGTAGATTGTTAGATAGAGAATCTAGAATACATTGATCAAACTATGTAATTTTTGCGTCCATTGCCGGGCAAAAACTTTGAGGAATATAGATCCAATATTTAACAATAGAGCTGCATATTTGAACATTTTATTCAGTGACATTTTATTCGCCTCATTTACGTTTACAATTAACTTTGGTGCTAAATTTATCCTACACTGAGACGTTGGGCTATCTTTCAAAGAAGAAAAAAGGACAAGTGTCTAAAAGAGCGCCTAGGTCAAATAAAGTTCAGCCCAGCCTCGATTGCCCGCGGACCTTGCAAAAATTTGACTTCGAATAATCGAATCACGAAAAAATTGTGTTATTTTTTATTTTCGAGCTTAAGTACGGCATCAGACAGAAAAAAAAATGGAATCTAAACTTTTCTAAAGTGAAAGCGGTCATAATGGCGGTGATGAAATATTGAATTTGACTGAAATGAGGTGGCAGGAGGGCCTCGTGGCTCGGTGGTTAGCGGCTTCAGCTGCAGATCCCTAAGTTGCTATGGGGCGCGGGTTCGATTCCCGCCTTTTCCTCCTGGCCTTCTATCGGATGGGGAAGTAAAATGTCGGTCCATTTGCGTAAAAGAGGTTTTGGGTGACTCACCACACATAACCTTCGGACGCCTTGAAATGAGCAGAAACTTGCAACAGAGACCACAAAAGACCCGGGGTCGTCAAAGAGGATTGCTTTGCTTTGAGGTGGCAGAAGCCAAATTTGATTTTATCATCAAGTTAATAAAAATACATTTTTTTATTTTTTCATGAATCGATTATCTAAAATAGATAATCGAAATATTAGATTATCGAGACTTCTTTTGGGAACCTTCAGTATATTTCCAAAAGGTTTGTTTTCTACATTTTTCAAAATATACACAGCAAAAAAAATCTGTGTAAAATCGCATGCAAAAGCATGCACATAACCTTTGTGAGCAAAAGCATGTAATATTGTATGAGAAAACGTGTACACAAAAAGCATGTACCGAAGAAAAAAATCAGGTCTGCTCACCCCAAAAATAACATCAATTCGGCGAAGGTCATATTCAGATTACCAAGTCCGCGCTCCAACCCACTCGGCTATCTCGCCGCTGTGAAAATGGTCGGATTAATGCCAATGTAACTGTTAACGCCCAGTTAACCAAAATTGACGATCTAGTAGGAAAACACTTTCAGACAACACTGTAGATTATGTTACACCACACACACAATCTCAGTAGCCCTTCGTGTACCTTTATGTTCAATGTTTGTAGTCGTTTCAGGACACGAATAGGTTTGTTTTTGTAAAGTTTGTAGACTTCCCGGTCGCAAAGCACTTGACCACTAGGAACTAGACCAGATCTCAACCACAAGACACTTCTGACCAGATGGTCGACCGGGACAGTCACCCCTTCTCAGGGGCCAAGTTAAGTAGACCAAATAAACACTCAAGAATTGTACCCTCTTTTGTGCAATAAAGTTCATCCCCTAGTTATCGCGACTTTTCTGTAACTTACCGGATCACTAAGTTTCACCCCCATTGTTATCCGAGCATTCGTTGGTGAAGGTTGTCTGAATCAACATGACTCGTCGCGTCCCGGCGCAAAACGCCGGCAATATTGCCCTACCTGCGGCTCAAGCAGGCAAAAAAGTGGGAATTTCCAAAAGGAAGGTTGAGGCCTCAACTGATGGCCAAAAACCGGGGATTTCCAAAAGGAAGGTGCTTTTGGAAGTGACATCGAACAGCAAAAAGACGAAAAAGAGCGACGGTACTGTACCGATGGATGAGGAGGAGGAGAACTCTTCGTCGCACGAGGAGCAGCTATTGAAGAACAACAAGTTCGCTGGACTGCCTGACGAGGACCAGGTAGCGGAAGCAAAGGAGAATGAAGTGAAACAGCGAAAGGAGAAACTGCCTCCTTTTTATGTGAGGCAATCAGCAGCAACGATCGACTTTCGAGCGGGGCTGGTTGAACTCATCAAGTCTGGGAAAGTCCTAGGCAACATTCGTCTGTGTCAGGACGGATTTAAGGTGCTGGTGCAATCCAGGCAGCACTATCAACTGGTCAAGGACTACTTGACCGAAAACGAGGCGGAGTACTTTACCCATGATGTCGTCATGGATAAGCCGTACAAAATCGTCGTCAGAGGTCTGTACGACATGCCAGTGGAGGAATTAGCTGCCGAGCTAAAAGTTTTGAAACTGGATGTGTTGGCCGTGCACAAAATGAGCCGACGCAACAAAGACATCAAGTACCGTGACCAGCTCTACCTGCTGCATTTGGCTAAGGGATCGACGACGCTTCCTGAGCTGAAGGCAATCCGAGCGGTTTTCAACATTATCGTGTCGTGGGAGCGATACCGACCAGTGCACCGTGACGTCACACAATGCTTCAACTGCCTGGGCTTCGGGCACGGAGGTAAGAACTGCCACCTGAAGCGTCGTTGCGCCAAATGTGGTACCGATGCGCACATCACATCCCAGTGCATCCAAGATTCGCTGGTGAAGTGCCTCAACTGCAACGGTGAGCACTCGTCAACCGACCGAAAGTGCCCCAAGAGAGCTGAGTTCGTGAAAATTCGGCAGCAAGCATCGACGAAGAATCAGCCTCAGCGTCGTAGAACTCCTCCAGCCCTGGTGGAGCAAAATTTCCCACCTCTTCAACCGCGACGCCAGGTCCCGAACTTGGCACCGTTGCCGTTGGATCCCAGGAAGAGAGCTGAGATGAATCATCCACGGCCGGGTTCCAGCCAGGAGCCGAGACCGCCACCACCGGGCTTCAGCCAGGAGCCAAGACCAACCCAAGAACCAGCAGTTGAGGAAAATGGTAATGATCTTTACACCTCAACCGAACTCCTCAATATTTTCAAACAGATGTCCGCTACACTGCGTGGATGCAAAACCAAGACCCAGCAGATTGAAGTGCTGACCTCGTTCGTCATCCAGTATGGATCGTAGGTCCCTCAAGCTGCTGAATTGGAACGCTTGCTCCATTAGGAGGAAGAATTTAGAGCTGGTGGATTTTCTTCGCGAGAAGGAGATCGACGTAGCTGCCATCACGGAAACTCATCTGAAGCCCGGTGAAAAAGTTTATCTGCAAAACTACAAGATCGCGACGCAGCTCGACAGGACCACCTCTGGAGGAGGAGGTGTGCTTGTCGCTGTTCATCGTGATCTCAAGCCACGCCGGCTGCCACACTTTAAGCTGGACATCATCGAGGCCGTTGGGGTGGAAATTCCCACTTCGGTTGGCCCAGTACTCTTCATTGCTGCATACTGCCCACGTCAGGTGAATGCCAGAGATGGTTCAGCAGCAAAACTGAAGAGCGATATCCAGAAGCTGACACGGCGGAGCGCAAAGTACATCATCGCTGGTGACCTCAACGCGAAGCATGAAGTTTGGGGCAACAGCAGGAGGAATCGGAACGGAGTGATTCTGCACAACGATCTGCAAAACGGATACTACAATGTTGTGAGTCCGGATCGTCCAACGAGGGTGGCTCGGTCTGGGAATCACTCAATCATCGACTTCTTCATTACCAATATGGCTGAGAACGTGGCTCATCCTGAGGTGTTTGAAGAGTTGAGTTCTGATCACTATCCGGTGGTTGTGGAGGTTGGAGCTTCCGTTACTCCGCAGCGGCAACCAACCCGGAAAGATTACCACAACGTTGACTGGCAGCAGTTTCAGCAAGTGGTAGACGGCAACATCGACTATGATCAACACCCGGAAACTTCTGCCGATATTGATCGTTCGCTGGAGGTGATCCAGCAGGCTATCAACCAAGCAGAGGCTGCCAACGTTCGGGAGGTTCCTGTTAATTTTAAGGTAACTGATATTGACGTAGATACTAAACACTTGATTAGACTTAGGAATGTTTATAGGAGACAATATCAACGGACTGGGGACTATGACAAAAAGATTTCTGTGAACAATTTGAACAAAATCATACAAGACCGACTTGACACTATCAGAAATCAAGAATTTTCAAAACATGTAAGCCAGCTTGGGAATTATTCAAAACCATTTTGGAAACTTTCAAAAGTTCTTAAAAACAAACCAAAGCCTATTCCTCCTCTTATTGTTGAGGATTCTCCTTTGATTACATCTGAGGAAAAGGCAAATGCACTTGGGCTTCATTTTGTTAGTTCTCATAATCTTGGCGCTTCCATGACCAGCCGTAAAGAAACATCAGTTGCCAATAGTATTTCAACAATTAATAACTCTACCTTTGAATTTCCAGCAGATTCCCATGTTTCTGGTGAGGAAGTCAAAGTTGCAGTAAAACAAATGAAAAATATGAAAGCTCCTGGCTTTGATAACATTTTTAATCTAGTGTTGAAAAAACAGAGTGATCAGTTCTTTCAACATCTAGCCAATATTTTCAATAAATGTTTGCAACTTGGTTACTTCCCTACCAATTGGAAGCTGGGCAAAGTCATACCAATTTTGAAGCCTCAAAAAGATCCAACATCGCCAACAAGTTATCGTCCCATTAGTCTTTTGAGTAGTCTGTCCAAACTCTTTGAGAAGGTCATCTATTCAAGGCTTTTGGATTTTACCAACGATAATAATATAATTTTGAACGAGCAGTTTGGCTTCCGAAAGGGGCATAATACTGCTCATCAGCTTACGAGAGTAACTAAAATCATCAAGCAGAACAAGCTTGAGTCTAAATCAACTGCTATGGCTTTGTTGGATGTTGAGAAGGCTTTTGACAATGTTTGGCATGATGGTTTGATACATAAACTGTATTTATACGGTTTTCCAATGTATCTTATCAAAATTATCCAGCACTATCTTTCGGAGAGATCGTTCAAGGTTTTTCTGAATGGGATTGCTTCTGGATTATTCAACATTGATGCTGGGGTTCCCCAAGGAAGTATTCTTGGCCCACTTCTGTACAATATTTTTACATCTGATTTGCCTACTCTTCCTGGTAATGGTGTGTTGTCACTTTTTGCTGATGACACTGCCGTTATTTATAAGGGTAAAATAACCAGATATTTAGTTGGCCGTCTTCAGAAGGGTCTTGACGTTCTTTCCGAATACTTTGGCGACTGGAAAATTCGCATAAATGCAGCCAAAACTCAAACCATCATTTTTCCACTTTCCAAATCGGCCCGATTTGCCCCAAAGGATGATGTTTTGATTAAAATGAATGATGTTTCGATACCCTGGTCAAAGGAAGTTGTCTATTTAGGTCTCATAATTGACTCGAAACTTTTGTTTCGGCAGCATGTAGACAAAATATTGAACAAGTGCAGCATTCTCATCAGGTGTTTGTATCCCTTAATTAACAGAAAATCAAAGCTTTCTTTGAAAAATAAGTTAGCTGTTTACAAACAAATAATTTACCCCGTTATTGAGTATGCAGTACCTGTTTGGGAGTGTTGCGCTAGAACTCATAAATTGAAGCTCCAGCGTGTCCAAAACAAGGTACTCAAAATGGTTTTGAATGTTCCTGGTTGGACAAGATCAAGTGAGGTTCATGAATTAGCAGAAGTAAAAACGTTGGATCAGAAGATTCAAGAGAAATGTTTGAAATTCAGGGAAAAATGTGCTATTTCTGAATACCCCTTGATTCAAGGATTGGTTTAGTTTATGGTAAGTTTAAGTTAGTTTTAGGTTAAGTTATGTTTTCTTGACATTTTTTTTTTTTTTTTTTTTTTTTTTTCCTCATTGTACCTAGTGTTACAAAAATGATAAATCATATACTTTTAAAGTTATGAAAATAAACAGTGTTTAAATCACGAAAAGCAAACTAAAGCTGAAGAGCCACAGCTGACCACTTATTATGTAAACCAAATGTAATTATTATAAGAAAGATTCAATAAAGTATATTTAATTCAAAAAAAAAAGTTTCACCCCCGACACACAGGACCACATCCGCTACGATGTGCGTTAACAGTAACAGTAGGTTTTCCGTACGTCGTATACTGTGTTAACTGCATACGATGTATGGGGAACCTACAATCGGTGATCGGTGAAGATCCAACTAAAAATATAGCGGCGAGATAGCAGCGAGGGTTAGGGCGCGGATTTGGTAATCTGAATATGACTCTCGCCGGTTTGATGTTATTTTTGGGGTGAGCAGACCTGTTTTTTTTCTTCGGTACATGCTTTTTGTGTACACGTTTTCTCATACAATATTACATGCTTTTGCCCACAAAGGTGATGTGCATGCTTTTGCATGCGATTTTACCATTGGATTTTTTGCTGTGTACCTTATTTTTCAAAAATATTCATTAAATCAAAACTAAAAATTCCCAAAAAAAAATTCTTTTTTAAATTCTTGAATTTATTCTAAATCTAAATTATTCGCTCTACAGCATTGCCTTGGCGTTCTCGAATGCGAGATTCCTACTCGAAACTAGGTGTCCGAAGGCATGATTGTTGAGGCAATTGCAAACCTCTTTTTACACCTTAGCTTCCATCCACCCCGGGATTCGAACTGACGACCTTTGGATTGATAGTCCAACTGCCTACCAGTGACTCCACCGAAACAGGACCCAGGGAGACGACTCCTACACCTGAACGGAGCTAACGACCTAACCTCTAGGTTACACAGCAAATAAAGATGTAATCAAGCTGCGAGTAAAAGGTCTGGGTGTAAAATAAATTTTGCATTATTTTATGAAATTCTGTGTAATATTACACCCTAAAATATGTAGCCCATCAGTATTGGAAACCTACTTGACCGAAATGTCAAGCTCACACATACGTTTATCCTTTCCATTTTTCATCGGTCTGATGGCCGAGCGGGCTAAGGCGCTAGTCCTTACTGTAGGTGCTGGGTTTGAGTCCCGTCGGTTGCAACTTTTTTTTTGTGTTTAAAAAATTTGTACATGCACCGTGTAAAATTAAGTGTCTTTTTTGACGAAGGTGATGTGCATGCTTTTGCATGCGATTTTACCATCGGATTTTTTGCTGTGTAGACCGGGACCAACATTTACTTCCCCATCCGACGGAAGGCGTGATCAGACAAATCTCGTCTCGAAATTTGCCAACGGGACCTTTTGGGATCGAACCCAGGCCGACTGGGTGAGAGGTAACCACGCTTGCCCCTACATCACGGGTCCTGGGAATTTATTCTGGAGTCTATATTTGAAGCGTGTCTTAAGTGATTTTTGAATTTTGATATTATTTAATTTCTGATTAATATTTTATTTTTATGCTATTCTGCTTTCAAACATTTGATTTTCTGAATTTTAGAATTTCTGGCATCTTTAGATTTAGAATTTCAGAGGACAAATAAAATATTTGTTTCAAATAACTTCTCCCCATTATGTAGAAAACAAATTGAAGTGCATTCTCTTACGTCAATAATACAAAAATTTCGATGTACAGTACAGAAAAAAAGTTTTCGACACTAGCCGGATATTTTGAAAACTTAGGATGCAAAACTCCTGGTACAAAATGCATTTTAAAACACATTTAAAATAATAAAATCATGTCTTATATTTTTTTTGAATATATTTTTTATTTGCTTTTTCCGGTCAGAATCGAGAGATATAAGTTTAAAAAATATTCGCAGCGGCCTGATTTTAAATTTAACAATTTCACAATTTAAAAATTTCAGATTTAATTTTCTTTTATTTCAAAGTGTTTTAACATTGTATTTTGGAATATTTGAATTTAGTAATTCTTAAATTACTGAATTTTGAAATGCTCAATTTTTGATTTTTTAAATCCTCTAAATCTTAAAATTTTTATTTTTGAAAATTTTGATTTATTTTATTGTTTTTGGTTTTTGAATTACCTTATTTTCGAAATTTTGAAATTCTAAATATTTGAAACGGACTAATATTTTTACTATTGAATTCTACAATTTATAAATTGATGAGTTTTCAAAAAAAAATTACGAAAATTAAATGTTTATTGTAATGGCTTTCCCTAATTTTTAACTTCACTCTCAGCAAAAAAAAAATCTATCCTTTAAATCAGGGGTGACCAAAATATGGCCCGCGGGCCAAACGTGGCCCGCGATGTGATTTTTTTTTTTGACCCGCGGACCCATTTTGAATGATCATGTAAAATGGCCCGTTGACCACTTGTAAAATGATTCTATACTCTTTCAAAATTAAGATTTATTTTAAACTTTTTTATGCTAATCTTTTTTACTTTTTTATTAAAAACTAATGATTTATCAATATTTTGATCCACATTTTAGGACACAAATATTTTGTTCAAAAATCATAATAATAAAAACAATTTCACACGTTTCAATGTGAGTGAAACTAAAAACATTTATTTATTCTTCTGCGTTTAAAATCATTTGAGCATGTTCGGGTATATTCAAAGATAATTTGAATTTTCGTGAATCTACATGATTGCAATTTAATTTTGCGAGTGCTTAAAACATTTTCTAACACTTTTTTTCATTGAAATGATAAAATTCTGGCTCTTAACGATTTTTCATTATTCATCTCTCAAATTAAAGACAAAATTACGTCGTTACATTCATTGTTCAGATTACATGTCACCATTTTCGAAATATCAAAATAAAAATTTAACATTTTATTGAAAACACTAGAACATTTAGCTACTAACTTTTTTTTCAAATACCTATAACAATAATATTAACAATACCGATGTTTTCTATTATTTTTTATTAATGAATAATAACTTATGGTTGTATTTTTTAGTATTTCAAATTAAAATAAAGTAATTCCAGAGCTTTTTTTTTTTTTTTTTTAAAGGACCAATAAACTATTGTCTTTCATACGTTTATAAGACCTAACCAAAAAAAACTCTAGAATTTATTTTTTTTCTAAATAATCTATTTTGTAAATTTGGCCCGCAAGCTCATTGAGCTTCAAATTGGGTCCGGCCTCCAAAATCTTTGAGCACCCCTGCTTTAAATTTTCGACTCTTCGGTTTTAAGCAATTATTTATTTTTAATACTTTTTTTAGCATATACAAAATTTTTCAAACGTTTCTAATTTTCAGTGGCATTCCAATAAACAATCTCAAATTATTTGATTTTTTTTCATCAAAAAATATTGCAAACAAGTAGCGCGCGAAGAAACGTTAAACGCCACTTTTTGATTCTGTTCCCTTTCATTTTCGTGAATCTTCCGTTGACCATCCGAGCATGGGTTAATAACAAGGGAAATGCAAAATAATACCATTCAATGGTATCAATACCAAATTTTGGTTTTCGCGAGCCCTTGAAAAAATGTCTAAAGTGTAAGTTAATACCAATCTGTGGTATGATACCAAATTTTGGTATTGTTTTGTTATTGGGCAAATTTTAAGAAAATGTCGAATTTTGACATACTTACATCCTTAAAAACGCAAATCTACTCCAAATTAATGCCAACTTTTTTTTTTGGTCTAAAAAAGTCATTTAATGATCTTTATAAATTAGGGAATACCGTACATTGCGCATTTGCTACAGAATTGACAAGCTGCGTAACTTCCATTGGAACGTATATGATTTTCAGATATATTAGCCAACTTTTTAAAATTTTGATACAAAATTGGCTCAATAAAATATACAAAATTTTAAAAATATGGTGGGCGCATGAAAAAATCATGAGTAGAATGCAATTTTACTCGGTAAATTTGAAATGGCAAAAGACATTAACCTCCTATACATTTAAGAAAAGCAATTTTCTTTGTTGTTGACGTAAAATGTGACAGGATTATTTTTCCAGACTTATCCATTTTTGTTGTGCAGCGAATCCAAAGCTGAAACATTTTTATTCAGAAATTAATTAGAAGTTTGTTGCGCTTGAAATCATTTCAGCTGCACGTTTGATTTCAAGCAACCCAAAATTTCTCCATTATGGTGACATTTTTGCAACTTCGTTGTTACATTGTTGCAACACCATCAATTTCTCCTACAAAAATTAGCATCGCATAGGAAACATTGCCGCAACACGCTCACAACTACACTCAACCCCCGGTGGTTGGTCACTTTTTCGTTTGACACTTTTTTAGTTTGTACCCCGTTGGTTGGTCAAAGTCAAACTAAAAAGTGACGAACTGTCACTTTTTACACGGCGCTCACGCACACTATCAAAACAAACGTTTGGTACTGTGTGTGAAGTCCGTGTAAAAGGGCTGTCAAACTAAAAAGTGACCCCGTTCGTTTGACAACAGTTGGTGTCAAACCATCGGGGTTTGAGTGTATTTGGCTATTGTTGCCAATCGCGTTATTGCCGTGCGCTTTTTTTGTCGCCAGAAGTGTTGCGAATATGTTGCCTCAGCGATTTTGGATAGCTTTGAATTAGTTGCAAATAAGGCTTGGCAACAATAATTGCTGCTTGGGATGGTATTGTAAAGGTATTTTAAATAGAAATATTATAAAATAAAGGTGATTCATAACAAAAACTTTTTCAAATGACGTTTAACATTCTTAAAAGTATGCTACATTTGATAATGATAAGAAAAACATTTATATATTTAGACGATTAACTTTACGACAACAATAGGTTTAAGGTGAAAAATTTAAAATTTTAGAATGGATTTTACTTAACATTCCAACGCCCAAGGCTCCAAAAAAGTTGGAACGGTAACTTCTATTCAATGGTTCTCGGGCAGAACTCAACCAATCATGATGATTTTTCTTTCAAGTGATTTTTTAGGATGTCTAGATGATTCTAGAACTTTGCAGAACTTAATTTGATCAAATCTGTAATTTTTGCAATCAAAAACATCGTTCCAACTTTTTTTTTCGCGAGTAAAAAAAAATTCGCCAAAAATTCCGCGGAGGCAGTCGTTTTAAAAAAGGTGGAACGATGTTTTCGGTCGCAGAAATTACAGATTTGTTCAAATCAAGTTCTGCAAAATTTTAGGATCATCTAGACATTCTAACATATCACTGGAAACAAGAATCGTCCCGATTGGTTGAGTAATGCCCGAGAACCAGCGAGTTGAAGTTACCGTTCCACCTTTTTTGGGAGGCTTGGGCGTCCGTGTAAGTTGGACATGCGTTGGGCGTTCCAGTGTTAACATTGTGTGCCTTTTTCGTCATAATCGATAAACTCAAAAAAATAATGTCAATCTTTGTTAATGTGATAAAATAGCTCTTTCAATACCAAAATGTTGGTATGCATGTGGTATTCGAACTGAATCCTATTCAGTTGGAATCATCCATCCTCGAAAATCCCACGACAAATGCCACGCTGCCTGGTCTATAGCCTTTCTCGTTCTGGTTTAGTTTGTTTCTCTTTCTTTGAATTTCCTGATTATTTTTGCCTGCAGCTAAAACATGTTGATGCAGTAGCAGCTCGTTTTCAACAAGCGTTGATAGCTCAGTTGGTAAACGGGTAGCTAAAATGGTGTCTGCACCTTACCTGTCACGAGTTCGATTCCAGTATTCGTCTAGTTTTCTTTACCTGATGTTTTTTGGCTCTCCAAGCAAGACTTCGTTTTCCTGCCTGTTCGAAGGATTTAAATATAGCATCAAAATTCTGCCCATTTCTCATTGCAATCCCATTAGCCAAATTGAATTCCCGCTGTAATCCTATAGAGAATTCTCACTGTTTTTTGTCCAATGAGATTTTTATTTACCCCGGAAAGTTGTAATTTGTCTGGTATTCATTTGCCCTTGGAATGGCACGTGTTGGTATTGCTTTGGTCTTCCCCATACAGTTTTTTGGTATGATTTCATGGTATTATACCATCTATTACTGGGCAACCAAGGGCACATTTTGGTATTTGTTATTATGCCAAGTAATACCAAAATATGGTATTCCCGTGTTATTTACCCCTGCTCGGGATTGCTTGAGCGTTTTTTTTTTTAATGGAATTTTACGTTCATCCGTACTAGCATGATAAGGCAAAACTTTTTTTTTAATTTTCTTTTGAATGTTAAATATGGTTCTGGTAGCAAAATGCCAGACGTAGATTAGATTTACAGGAAAAATCTCATTGTTTTAAACATTCTTATGGAAAGTTTTCTTGCCTGTTCATTGAACCAGATTTCGCAAATATTTTTTTTCTAAATCCTAAAATTTGTAAAATTTAGTTTCCAGAGTCATATTGCTTGAATATACAAACCAATATAATTTAACATCATTTTTATTAGTTAAATCACAGAAATGAAAAAAAAATGATTTAATACATTTTTTTTATTTTGCTAAAAAAGATTAAAAGAGCATAAGCCGTTCCTAGAACCAACACAGCCAAATTTACCAACAGTTTCATAAAACATTCATATTTTTTCCTATTTTCATGTATAATCATATCTTCTATCAAAACTCAAGATTTGTGGATCCGTTGACGAAACCGCAAGGTTTAAGAGGGCCACATTATAAGGTGTTTCGTCGATTCCGTTTTCATTTTATTTTAAATTTCAAGAAGCTGTGTCCAGGAACGAATGGACAAATCATGGTTAAAAACAAATTTTCATTTGAGAAACTTGCTCAATTGTTTGTACACCATTTTTAGTACATTGGATATTTTTTATTCTAGCGTTTTTAATGAAATAGTGTGAATTTTGAATTTTTGTTCGAAAAAGCGGAAAGTAGGTTTTTTTAAATAAATGTTTTTTTTTATGAATTCATAGTTTATTACTTATTTTGACTCTAGAATACCTATAATAATGTTTAGAAGCATTTTGTGATACTCTTTGCTGGATTTTTTCAATTTGAAATTGATCTGTTTGTTCAGTCATATTAAAGGAAAAATTGAAAAATTTTGACAGCACTCAACTATATATTATTTGGATTGAAATGCTATAAAAAAATACTTTTAGGAATAAGGATCTGATTTATATTTTTTTAACAAATTGCAAAATTTTATCAATGCTCAAAATTCTGGACCAATTTTTCAAAGTCATGAGTTTGAAAATGGTGTTTTACCGGAACTTCAAACGTTAAACGTTAATCGTTTTTTATGTTTGATTTAATCGGGAAAAATCAAACTATGATTTTAGCTTGCTTTAAATAAATACATTTTTAATATTTTTTTCAGTGAATATTGTGGTGTTTAGTTGGAAGAGGTTGCATTAGCTTTAGAAAATAAGCATTAGCCTCAAAAGCATTAAAACAATTTAAATAAAACAGTGTTAATGTTTTTTTAAAGAAAATTTCAAGAAAAGTTAAGTTATGAGTTATGAGTTTTATTTTGTTTAAAAATCGTGGTTTTCTTTTTTTTCAGTTCATAGTTTTTATTTATAAAACTATAGTAGAAACAAGCCATCAAAATATACACACAGCTAAACATTAAAATCTAGGTGGTTTTAAATTAGATAGTAGAAATTTTGAAATTAAAAATTTGATTCAGGGAATATTTTAAATTTATAGATAATTTGCTAGCGGACAGTTTTTCATAAAATTCGATTACATTTCAACAATCCAAGAAAACGTAAGAAAATCATTTTCTTCAAAAGGTCTTTTATATAAACATGCTATATGAAAAAACTGGATTTTTGATGAAGCAGTTTCTTCAATTTAATTTTAAAGGAACATAAGATCAAACTCTTTAAAATCTTTTTTGCATACAATAATTTACCTACTTTTTTATAATTCGTCTCAATAATTATACCGTAAACCAGGTGAATTCAAACAAGTGGTATTTCTGATTTGCTGATTTCCATATCCTTTGAATTTTTGAACCCAAGCCCCCCCAACCAAAAATCCTGGCTACGGCCCTGCCGATTCGCTAAATGGCAGGGTTAAAGGTCTACGAGTGGAAACTCTGGATTGATAAAATTATTCAATATATTTGAATATCTTTAAATTTCTTGCAATATATTTGAAAAGGTGCCATAATTAACAATAATTATATCCAGATTTTTAAGCAACGTAACGGCGTTACGTCCGCTAGAAATGTCAAAATCTCTCAGTGGTACCAATACATATTAGAAAAAAAGTGTAGTTGTCATACCATGAGACTCTTTTTTTAATGTTGGTAGCACCGGGCGATTTTGAAATTTTTGGCGTACGTAACGCCGTGAACATTCGTAACGTCCTCTATGCTCAAATATCTGAATAGTTTTGTTTGCATGACCTGCGTTTTTTAAAGCTGGTTAAACGTCAGAAACATAGCTCTATTCAATCGAACAATTCTCAGTAATAGGATTATAATTTTGTTTCCACAGAAACATCAGTACCATTGTGAAAAAGCAACAACTTCATTAGTACCTGATCCTTTTCGTTTCCCAGCGAACGCTTTTGTGTTCATATTTTTCGAAAGACTAAAAATAAAATGCACTTTTATAACCGGTAATGGACAACAATGTTGCTTTACAGGTGCTTTCAAAATCACTCAGTTTTCGTTGAAAACGAACCTGCATAGGTACAGTTTTGACAAAACTGCGTGATTTGAAATAAGGGCGTAGCTTTATTGTCCGTTTCTCTCGAAGGTACACGCCGCGCGGCATTTCAGAATGTGCCGCAGACATTGTTGCCAGGGATTTTCTGCACTTTTGGTGCAATAAAAAACATGCCCGGCAACAATGCCATGCAATTCGAAGAAGAAGATCAACAAAAACAAAACGCGCAGTATGGGATTTAACAGCGCGCATTTGCCGAAAGTGCGGCGCGTCGTTTCGAGGCTGGTATGCCGCGTGTCTTTTTCGGGAATACGCGCAATAGCTTTTGAAATTTCAACAACGCTCATTTGGAATCCTTACACCCTCAGGAAACATTAAAAAATGACAAAACGTGGCTTCGATTTGATATCCATGGGCAATCAGTTACGTTTTTTTTAAGCTACTAAAATTTCAAAATTACAGATACGTACTAAATTTCCAGTCAAAAATAAAATTTCAAACGTCAAATGGATAATCCACCGCTATTTTTGGGCATGCTTCCAAAAAATGCCCCCGTTTGACTCCCGCTTGATGTCCCGATTCCCCCCGTCTGCGAACGATATACGCGGCTCGAGAATGTGGGTGACAGCCTCTCCAGACAGATCCCGGCGGCGACAGCGCCGTACAGCTATTTATTGTTCCTCCTTTATTCTTGTCTGTGCGAAATTTAGTACATCGGATGTGATTTAAAGCCTTTCTTCACAGTGCAATTTCTTGCCGGAGGACTAGGACGACAATCCCGAGGAGAGTTTGGAGTGGGCACAATGAAATAAATTGCAGTGTACGGGGGCCGCCCCTCTGTCGGGAACCGACGACAACGGAACGTTTGCCAGCGTTGCTTCCTCCTGCAGGGTGAAATATTTTATGAAGAGATTTTACAATAACAATAAAGTGTTTACGATTTTCACGCTTCTGTTGGCTACAGATGGAAGAGTCGTTTCTGTACGGGGAACATCCACGTGCACAGGATAGTACAGCAGCTCCGGCTTGATTCTTGAGGCTCTGATTGATATGGCGTACGGTATGACGTTTCTTGAGGGGCGAACGGAATGTCAACAATGAATCAAAATTGACGCACGTTCGCTGCTGACAGCTAGGCACGCTTTGCCATAATGGCGACGCCATAAAAATGGCGAACCGCTCGCCCTTCAGAATCCCATCCTGAGACCCCTCGGAAACGTTGTTCAACCAGTTTGTTTAGCTCGAAATTGCTTCGCCTGGAGGCACAACAACAACAACCCCGTGGCAGCGTTCTATTTGCATCACAATATCAAACTCGCGAAGCGAAAGTTTGGCGCAGCCCCACGTTTCGGAAATAAAAATATTACGATTTGCGACAGGTTAAGGGGCGCCCCTTCAGAAAAGCTCACATTCTCTGTCAAGGCAAGAATACGCGGGTGGAAATGCAATTTACAAATTCAAATAGAAGGCGCTGCACTTGAGCCCGGCCGGAAACGTTCCCAAAGGGAAGCAAAGGGAAGCCTTGTTGGCATTTTCACAAAAAGGCATTTGCAAATGCCGGAGGGAAAAAATCTTTCGGAATGTGTATACCAGACAAACCTTTACTGCATAACAATAGATAAACAGATACCGAGCCTGGGGGGAGTTTGTTACATTGGGAGCTTGTCGCCAGAGGCAGTTTACGGAACTTCTTCCGGGAAATGGAGGAGGCGGGGTCGTAACCATCAGACCAGGAAGCATGCGTCTTGTTGGTGAATAATTCAAATGTATTCAGCAAAGATAAATACAGAACATTTTCTGGCATACAGAAATTCACTTCCGTACTTCCTACTGTATGGCGCGGGTTGGAAACGTTCAGATGTTTGTGGTTTTTCTATGAACACAGCTAGAACACCGAGTAGCAATAGCATCGTCAGTGAGAAGTTTTGAGGTTAGATCTG
The DNA here is from genome assembly GCF_016801865.2 of Culex pipiens pallens. NCBI lineage: Eukaryota > Metazoa > Arthropoda > Insecta > Diptera > Culicidae > Culex > Culex pipiens. The sequence goes on along the minus strand of NC_068937.1, from coordinate 92,225,325 downwards.
GCTGACTGCCATTATTTTCCTTAGTGTTCAGTTGTCACGCGTTTCACATGAATAAATCTTTTCTGTCACCTTCAGTTGCCTTATATTACAAGTTGAATACCTTTATTGCATTATCCATGAACTTTCATGGCAAATTTCGAGCAAAACTCATGGAATTCGCGCATTTGATTGTCAAAACTAGGTGATGACTTCGATTGAACGATCCATGCAGTAATATGTACCCATGTCCGTACAACAAGTACCACAACGATGACTCAATCCCCTTAAGCATATCCCACATCTCCAATATCCTTTTAGTTGCCATAAAATTTAAATAACGACTTGAGCGCACAGCGCTCCATCTGTCAATACGCCATCATTCATCAAATGACCCCCCGTAACCCTTTAACCCCCTGGGCCACATTTCTCCAGGGAAAGCTCAAGATCTGCGCCGCGCTCTTTACTCCGGACAACCTCATCAGAACAATTGAAAATCTCGATAGCGTCTGTGGTTTGCCACTGCCGGTTTGGTTCGTGTTTGGTGCGAAATTTGGACAGTAAAATTAAGTCGTAAAGATAAATTAATTACACCGTCGTAAAAGACGGTGGGGTTTGTTGTCATTTCTCGGGGTTTGGAGTGGTGTACAAAGCGGGCCATCCGGGAAGTGGCCATAAAACTAAACGCTGTACAGCAGTCAAGAGTCGGGAGTTGATTGCGGAACAATTGGGAGGTGGTGGCGAAAGGAGCGAAAATACTCAACACTGGACAGCATCCAGATCCTGTCCAGCTTCGAGGTTAACTAGGGTGGGAAGACAATTGTACATTTGATTTAGTTATAATTTTGAAACCATTCCTGAGCAATTCACTGAAACTTGGCCCAACGATTATTTTTTTAGGTAAAGTGTAAGCTATGCCTCAGGACTCAGTTTATTTAAATTTGTTGAGCAACCCTGCGTCTCCATTTAAAAGCTCTGACTAACATAACTTCAAAGGAGGCGCATCCCAAGTAACATTTTTAACCAACTAGCCACCACCTAGTTTTATTAAGGTTTTATGGTATTATCTTGATTGCTTAGTAGTTTTATTTGGGCATTCACCGCAACCAATAAGCAAGAGCTAATTAATAGGTTCTAAAAAGGTTTTATGCCTCGGGCATAAAACCTTGTGACAATAAAAGGCAATGTCATGCCAAACGGTTTTATCGCATGCTTCTGTAAAACCAAGAGTGTTTTAGCTGTCAAGTGCCATTAGGCATGTAAGTTTAAAAAAAGTAAGTCTTTCCCAGTTCCTGAGCGGAACACCCTTGAAGAGTATCGGGGCCGGCATTTACAAAGCGGATTCAGTGGCAGTTTCATTCTCAACTTAATGTTAACATGTTAAGGTTAATGTTAACATTCCATAGGTCGCCTCCCTAAGGTGTCGTGATAGGCTTAATTTAAACCACAAGCTCCTGGAAAAGCTTTTAACGTGGCAATTAGCAGTGAATAAATATGGCGCTAAACGCGTGTTCTGATTGAATGTGATTGACCGCCATCTTGGTTGAAAAAATAGAGAACTGAGAAATTTGATTTAAATTTGACGAAAACACTCATTTATGCTGAATTTCTGATATAATTAATATAGCGATAGATGTTTATAAAGAATTTGAACCTTTTTTTTCAAAGAATTGCAATAAAATATTTTTTAACATTAAAAACTATGATAAAAATAATGATTTTTTTATGAAGCGAGTTGATTTTTTGGCTCTATCTCCCCTACATTTATCAATAAAATTTCAACCGCAGCTGAATTTGAGCCACCAATTGCGAGAAATAAGCTTTCAAATTATTTTGATTACCTCCAATATCTATTAGGGTATTTGTCCCTTTTTTGGGCCTAGTACCTATTTTAGGACTTTTGCTTACCGCTTGTTGACACTCAGCGTCACGGTTTTCATCGCTCAGCACATGAATGAGAGCCGTCCCCCGAATCTCCAACCACCGGCAATGTGTTTTTATTGGTGGGTTGCACAATCCCATTGCAAAAACAATCACTAAACTGCCACCAAATCAATAAAATAACTGATTAAAGTTGCTTCGTCCATATCGGAGAGAAATGGATATATTTTCGGTACATTTGACAATTCTACAAACTGTGCCAGTGTGTGTGCGCTTCTCGAATGTTACAGTCTTTCTTGCATATTACGGGCTTGTTGTTTGGCTACGCAATAAATGTTTAATTATGTTTAAACTCTTAAATGAATGATATAAATGATGTTCATGCTTATTATGCACGTAATGCAGGTGAAATCAATCATTCTAATGTTGATTTGTGGCTTAAAACATCACAATTATTTAGCATTTTTGTTGACCGAACTTGTGCGGCTGTACTGTACGAGCTGGGGCTGAGCCGTACGTCAAAAATTCTCGCCACGTGCTTCGAGATTTCAACCAATCAGAAGGTAGGTCGAAAATATGCACATTGAAGGTCGGATCCTAGAAGCAATAGACCCAAAATAGGGACAAAAAATGTTTTTGTTTTTCGGGCTTAAACAGCGATAAATGATATTTTTATCAAATATGTGATTAAGTACGAGCATTAGCATTAACAAACCAACTTATTCATATAGTATAAGCTAGGTTGCCTATAGCAGCCTTTGAGCATACATCAAATTAAAAGTACGCTCTGCTTAGTAGGCCCAAAATAGGGACAAATACCCTATTTATCATCACTATTTTTGTAAACCATCTCTATTTTATCATTTGGCAAGACAAAGACTTATTTTTTGCCTGATTAAAACCTGTTTGGCATGAGACGTTTGAAGACGTATGAAATGTAATTTTTCCATTACTCCTGACTAGGTTTTAACAAAGGTTTTATCAAGGCTTTGAGGATGTTGTTAGGATTTAGTTGTAAAGCCTTGAACTCCTATGTAGGTTTTATAAATAGGCCGTGACAACCTTTTGCGGAGGTCCTTTTGGGTTTTAACAGAGGTTTATCGGGGTTCTGGGGAGGCTGTTACGACTTAGTAGTTTTAATGTTGGTTTTGGCTGATAGGTTTTATAGCGGTTGTGACAGCTTTGATAAAGCCTAAAATGTTACTTGGGATGGCTGCTTAAAAAATATTTTCACTCTGGATTTCTGTAACTTGAATACATGTTATTTTACCAATATTGTAACTTAACGTTTTGCGATTTTATCCATTTTCATAAATTCGAACCACCCTTAAAATAATTTTACTTTTTCACACCAGTGAAAACCCACTTTTTTTGTTCGCTGTTATAGCTTTCGTCCATCCCATCGCAGACGGTGTTTATTTTTATTGGTCGTACGCGTCGGAAAAGCTTAAAAAATACATCTCCCATCCTTACGCGTTGATTTTGGGGAAAATTCTGGGCTGGGCTCCTTTTGGTGGTAGGTAACCAACGGAACAGGTCCTTATTCGCGTTTAATGATGGGCTCTCTCTCCGTCCAGTCATTGGCCGCACGGTGTACGTGTGAAAGTGTGAAAGATAGAGTTACCATTTTCATACTATTTCATGTATTTCAAAAGTATCTAGAAATTTACTTAAGTTTTAAACTTTTTGAAAAAAAATTGAAATTGATATCAGTTGAAAATGTGTTATCACCAGTCACCCTAAAGGACTCGTATTATAATAATGGAATGGACCGGGCTGATGATTTAAAATATACGCGCGCGAAAAAGAAAAAGCAGCGTGGCGAGAGGAGGTGCGCACAAAAAACAGTAAATTTTATTTAACGCTCCACTGATCGTCGTAATTGGGTTGATGATTTTATTTAATTTATCTCGTTTTATTTATCGTGGTGGTCGGTGCTCGCTGCGCGAATTTTTGTTTTGTTTTTTTTTTGCGCTGCATTACGGTTGTTTGGGTTTTTTTCCATACTTGGTTAGAGTGCAATTTTATCTTGAACAAACAAACGAGTGCGGTAATTGATTAGTTCTGTAATGTTTTTGCATTTGCATGTTTTTTCAATATTTGATAGGGAAGGTTTCACGGTTGCGCGGTTTTGCAAATGTATTATTCCATGTGGTCCCAAATTTTGAACCAATACAGATTGTGATACACAAAAGTCCAGTTTGATTTTTACGAAGATTTTATAAAATAATCAGCGTGGTTCACGAATATATGAAATAGACAATAGTGTTTAATTTCGAAGGCATCAACCGGAATTTTCAAGCACTATAGTCCCAAAAGCTAGCCTGAAAATTTGAACTTATTTGGTTAAGGTTTAGTTGCTCTAGTATTGATCTGAAGTTGGAATGAAATTTCAATTTAAGTTTTCCTCAACCCACTGAAATTTTTTTTTAGGGAAATGTTTAGGTTTTGATCCAAGGAACAACTTTGTAGAACATCGCAAAATACTAGGAATTAATCCAGAAAAGATAAAGGTTAATTTTTTGAGCATGTTTTGAAATTTTTCCTAAACAAGTGAACTCCAAAAAACATCCTGTATCTTTTCAGGATCAATTCCTAGCATTTTGCGATGTTCTACAAAGTTGTTCTTCGGATCAAAACCTTCAAGAAACCTAACAATAGGAAAATTGATAAGGATTATAACTTTAAAGTTCTTCAAAACCTAAATTGTCCACGTGGTTTGTGAATGGTCCCTTTTGTTGAATTTCAACCAATTGAATACAGTGTCAAAATATTTGGGCACCCCTGGTTTCAAATGGTATAAAAAAGCTGTTATCTCTATAGATTTTTTTTTAATTTGGATTTGGGGTTTCAACGTGTTTTACACCACTCATTGAGCTATTTCGAACTTTGTTGACTCTAAGGTATTTTTTTTTTCAAAAGGACGTAAGGGAGCGTTGTTTTTTCTGCGAAACGCACTTGAGGGGAGGGGGTCGAAGGCCGTGTTACGCTTCATACATTTTTTTTTAAATTTGTATGGAAAGTTTGTTACGAGGGGGGGAGGGGTTTAAAAATCCAACTTTTTGGGTTTCGTAATTAAAGTACGCTCCCTAACCTTGTTTGAAAACGCCCAAGGTTACGCAAAACTACCTTACAACAACAGAGCGGATTCGTCAATTCGACTGTAGCTACTTAAAATAGAATTTAAAAAAGCTATTCTCTACGAAAGCAGCATTTTTAGCAATTTTTACTTACCTGAAACTTTGTGGGTACTTCCAGGTACCTCCCTGTTACCAAAGAAGACGTTTTTTGAAGTACGTTCGTCCATACACATTTGACAGTTTTCCATACAAAAATGGCATGTATGTAAATATTCAATAATCTGTATCTCACAAAGAAATGTTTTGATTGATTTGGTGTCTTCAATTAAGTTGGTAACATGTTTTTTTTAATTTCCGTTTGCCAAGCTTTACTAAATCAAAGCAATTAAAGTTATAAAATGTACAGATAAAAACAAAAAGTCTTCTCAAACTAAATTTTACAATTCCGTTTTATTTGTCTGATATGTTCAGTGATGTGTTGCACGCACACACTCTCACTATTAATTTCTCGATAGCAAGGGCAAACAATATTTATTTATTTATTTATTTATTTATTTATTTATTCATGTAACGTAAGATAAAATCTTTTTAATTGTTACAATTTGTGTGCTTGCGTGATTCAATAAAACTAATTTTACACAGTGATAGCACAGACAAACAGACGTGACTCTCCATACAAATTATTTTTGAAATCCATCGTCCTTCATCAAATCTCCAAATCACGGCGACGGCAGCGCTGCCTGGTGAGCTTATGCCGAAGCGCAGCCCAAACCTACCAATACAAACCCATTACTGTCATGTGCCACGTCAGTGTATGCGTGAGACAATCAAACGATTGTAAACAGCTGATCGAAATAATTTTGTTGTTGCTACTCGATGAAAAAAAAAAAAAACACCGAAGGCCGAAGATGACGGCGGGTCGGTTCCGTTTCCAATAGCAGAACCTCATGAGCCAAATCTGCCAAATCATGCGGCAGCACCAGCAACGACGCACCACAACCGCAACGACAGAGACCAAATCACTGGTCCTCCCAGTTGCTACCAAGTTCTTTCGAAGATTTCTCCTCCACCGAAACCTCGAATCATTACACCACCATCATCAACAGATAAATCCAATTCAAACCTACCGGAAAAAATCCCCACGATGGGCGTTTAGGAAATTTCCACGGGGAATGCCAAAGTAAGCAGGTTGCTCCGAAGGAGATGACTCCACCACAGGATCCGGCTTCCTCCGCAGTAGCCGGCGCCTCAGCAGCAACCTCGACATCGGCAAGCCTTGAGGCCTACCGGGTTAATAGTGGGGCAAGAGGCTATGGCCAAGACTGCCCCAATTTTGTCCTGGAATGCCTGGATTGTGATTTACGGATAGAATTCCAGAGTTCCATAAATATTTGTGCTCTCATTTGCTGCTTCGCACGTGCTCACGCTCCACTTAAAAACAAAAACACGTTTCACACACACTGAGAATAGACGGGCGAGCTGTCACGACAGCAGCGCCATCAGCGCCGGGTGAGTGGATGCCGAAACAAAATTGCATTTGAAATAACCGTTTTTGGAGGACGATGGTTCGGCACTCGAGTGTCCCGTCTGTTTGTCTGTGGTGATAGGTTCTCTTAAACTAATTAATTATTTGACCGAGTTACAAAAAAGTGTCTTTGAAAAAAAATCAACCCTGCGGCGAAATTTTCTTTCTGATATTTTTTCTCAGTGTGAAATCGAATTTACAATCGAAAAGAACTTTGAGCTTTTTTGTTGAAAAGCACTGTTTCGGGACCATCAAACCACGTGGACACCTTTTTTTACCCCCCCCCTCCCCCCCCCCCCATCAACAATTTTCATACAAATAAAATATTTTTTGTATGGATCGTGGACAATAAAAAAAATGCATAAAAATAACTAAAATCGCGATGATGACGTTTCATTAAAATAAAATCGCATGTATATTGAGAAAATGATTTGTAAAGTTTTCAATTGCACAAAATGCACTAAAGCTTGTTTCCAATCAAAAATCTGATGACTCCATCCAATTCAGCAGTAACTCTGATCTCTCTTCAATTATCGAATAATTCAAGTCAGCGCCCAATTTCCTTTTAAAATAGCAGACGAGATTTGCACCTTAATTTTTCGATATTATAAACAGTTCCACCAAATTTGAAAATTTTTTATTTTAATACCATAACAATAATTAAAAAAAACATAAATGTTTAAATTACTCTTAAATTAATAACATTTTATGAGTCATCCTACTAAATATATTTTTTTATACAGTTTTGTCACAATTCTAACATCTAACAAAGGAAATTGGGTTCTAAAATTAAGCTTAATTTTGTAATATCATTGTTCAAAGCGATAAAACGTATTTTTCTGATTACAATGACAATTTGTACGACCACAAAGTTTAAATCAATTTAAAAAATTACTTCGCGGGCCTTCTTGACAGAAAAAGTCCTACTTGTCAGCTCGTTCCAAGGGGAATATAGTTGATCCATCAAAAAAAAATTGTCTTATCAATATATATTTTTTTCGCATTCAAATGAAAAAAAGTGATCAGAAATGATTTTAAATCGTGTTTTTTACCGTTGTACATTAAAATTTACATAGAGCCTTTGGACCCTATTGATCAAAGAAAGCAAGGTGGATTTTCCCCCCAGCAAGCATAATAATAGCACTTGAGACGGATTTTGACATACATTATTTTTTTCATTAGTAAAATCATTAAAAAAATACAGTTCGCACTCGTTAACCCGAAGTCTTTGCCCAATTTCATTTCGGGTAATCGAATATTAGGATAATCGAAACGGGAGTTCGGATATCATAAATTTAAAAACAATAAACTGACCACTTTCTTTAAGCCTGGTTTTCAATAAACTATCCAAAATATAATTTTTGTCTTTTCCTTTGATGTGTTTTGCTTGGAAATAAAATTACAATCACAAGTCGATTGCTTCCAATCTAGCCCACCGAAAATTGGAAAAACACTCCAGACGGTAAGCAAAAAAAAAAGATCGACAAAGTTTAACCGAGAAACATATTTTGAAAGGAAAAGTTAGAACCGATTCTGTACGGTGGTGACCTTGGGGATATTCCTTTTGATGGCCACATCATCCTAGTATACTCTCGGCACTTATTAAAGATTCTACTCGTGCCACACGACACGTCTGCCGGCGCTGCTCTGGCTGGCTGTGGGGAATCCACTTCAACCAGAGGACATCCAGATTTGGGCCAGTTTTTGAAGAGAGGGGGGGGGGGAGGTGAGGAGTTTGACACCGGAGTGCTGCTTCCGAAGGAGCTTTGGTCGGCATTGATTAAATTCTAACCATGTCGTACCGATTGGGGCTTTTTGTCGGTTTCGCTTTTAAGCTCCAGGGGAGTTGAGGTTATGTTTTTCTAAGCGCAAATATGTCGGGTGCGTTTTCCGTGCGAAGACGACACGTGTTGGGTGCTTTGTCAGCCTGACATCCTGGCATTCCAAAAGATCTATCATCAGACTACAATGACAGCTGATCCCACATGAATTAAGGGCCTAATTTTGTCCATTTTGAACAACTGGAATGCAGAATGATTTTGGAAGATTTGGGGAAAGATTTATGTATTTTTCCATTGCATCAAATAAACAATTTCAAGTGCAGGAAATGAAAAAAACTGCATTGAATTCAAATTAGAGACATTTGTTAATTTAAAAATATAATTTTCAATCGTCGTAAAATGTTTCAACTGGAATCACTGCCTCCAAATTTATCTTGAAACTAGCATCATTGTAAATGTTAAAGCGCGAGCATGACTTTATCTCAAATTCCGAAATGATGATCTAAGAAAATAAAAGATTCATCTAATTCTATCAATTTATCCATGCTTCAATAACCATTCAAAACTAACGAACCATCCTTCATCGCGAAGTTCCAACAAAACAGGTTACAGTTCAGACAACACCATGCGGAAAAAAAGCTAATCACTCGCCGTCCGACGTCACTCTGTATAGCAAGAAAAACAAAGCTCTTTAAATGAAAGCATCGTCAAGCACAGCTGCTGCAGCGGGAGCTGGTGGTGTTCTTCATATTTTATGTTATAGACTCTCCGCAACACTTGCGCTGCAGCTTTATGCTCTTCTATGCTCTCCCCCACTCCCAACGAACCCTTGGGTATCGAGATCATCGACTTTCCCAGAAGGTGATTGGTTATCCACGAATACGACTCACTCAACCGCTTAGAAAGCGCATTTTATGAGAATATCTCTGCAAGCAGCCTTTATGGTGATCCTTACCATAAAGCCATAATCGTTTGACAGTTGAACGATTGATTTTATGGCAAACACACCCTGGAACCGACGACCTGGAACTGTAACTGAAATTAAATTGTGCTCTGAAATGCTTTCTGATTTTTTGTTCAATCTTCGTTCTTAAGTACCGTCATCTGGGGCGAATCGGGACACAATGGGGCGAATTGGGACAGCAGTTTTAGCAATGTTGCGGCCTAATATTTTGATTTTTTTTAAGGATTTCGGTTAGACCAGATTCAGAGTAACAAAATGTGTGCATTCATTTCCAAATTTGATGCTTTTAAGTGCTCTTAAACGTGCTGTCCCTATTCAGACTGTAGTCTCGATTCGCCCCAGTAGACGGTAATCAGTCTTTAGTCTTCCATATTCAGTCTTATTCGGTCTTTAGTACCAGATCTAAAATGTCAGTGTTCAGTTGATGATTGATTCGTCTTTTTTCGCGAATTCTCTACGGAACATTCTCCATACAAAGAAGATTATTTTTTTGTATGGCTAATTGTCCACGAAGAAAGGGGGCGGGGCGACCCCGTAAACCACCGTAAAATTTAGAGAAATTTTCTGCTCTTTCCAAGAAAAAATATTTCAAAAACACTTTGAAAGGGCTAATACTAAGTATTTTTGACATTTTTATTTTTTTTATCTTTCTCGATAAATGTGAATGTAGTGGTGCTTTGTTGATATTTTTTATGGCTCTATTCCAGGATGGCCACCTCGGTAAAAACCGGGGAAAAGTCGAGAATTGGATTCCACCGGGAGAAAACCGGGTATGACTCGGGAATTTGACTGACGAATCGGGAAAGCATTATTTTTTTTTAAATGATCGATAAAACTTTACTTAATTGAATTTGATATGGCTCTTCATGTTAAGAATATTATTCTAAATTAATATTTCAGGAAACTGTATTTGACATAAATGCAGTAAGGAACCATCCATAAACCACGTGGACACTTTTTTGGAGATCCCAACCCTCTTCCCCCCCCCCCCTTCCTCACCCCCTCATAAACAATTGTCCATACAAAACAATTTTTTCTACAATTGATAATCATATTTAGCATGTTTGGGCTCGTTTAGAAATATTTTGAACTTTTATGAAATTACAATGTACAGCACCGCAGAAACTTTTTTTTCAAGCAAAAATAAAATGTTCAATACTTAATTTTTTTGAAAATTAATGATTGCAAAACAACTTGACAGGTGTATATTATACTGTAAAATGCATTTTAAAACACTTTTTTCATTCAAGTGGCCTGTAATTTCAATTTTTTTACTTTTAGATTTTTATTTTTCCCAGTCCCAACACAAACTAATGATGCAAAATGGTCAAAAAATCAAAGAGTACTCACAAAATTTCTGCATTCAAAAAAAGCCTTTTTTAAATTTTCTCAACCCATATTTGAAATCTTTAATGAACATGATATAAAAAACATGGTGATAACTGTTTTCAGCATACCCATGAATGGAATCCCTATAATAATTTTACATTAAAAATTAGGCATGGGGTCAAGACCGTTAAAAACCATTATACTAATAGATTTAAAAACTTTCCGGGGAACTTCATTTTGGTCTGGGGAGAAACCCGGAAAAACAGGAATTTGGAAAACGAAATATGAGGGTCACCTGAGCTATAGAATGATGCTTTGAAGAATTTCAGTATTTAAAGAGGAATGAATTGACAAGTGATAAAATAATGAATGAAAATCAAGCCAAAAAAAATGAAAGGCTCAGGCAAGAAGTGATAGGAAAAGCAAATATAAGGTAAGAACTTATTAGTGCTTATGATTGGTAATATTCTTTTTTCTTTCAGTTCCATTCAAAGCAAGCACGTGACACGTATTTTAATGACTTCTCTTTATTTTCGCCTCCATCATTGTTAGGTTCTGATCTATTACTTTACAGTTGGGTTGTCCTACTAGTGGAATTGCTTTGTTTTGTTCTTTCCTACAGTAAAATTCGAATGCATAAATCTGTTGTAAATAAGACTATTTCGTCGTTTGAGAGACTTACTGCTTGTTGCGATGCTTATAGTTTGTTGATGTCATTCTTTCTTACGGTTTATTTCTTAAATTAGCTACAGATTTTTTTTTTATTTCTTAACGCCACTATTAGACAGCAAAACAAAACGGTTAAACTAGAAGAGTCGACTGCTCGACTTAGTAATATTTTATTTATTCAAAGTAACTTTACACTAGTGTTAGATTAAAAAGTATAGCATTTCACGAAGCTTGGCGTTAGATTCGACAGCGAAAGATAAAACAATGGAAGTGTTAGAATGTTTATTTCGTAGTTTACGTAGCTCTTTGTGTGGAAGAGATAGAGAATGTTTGTTGTGCGCTTCTCGCTGAAGCACTGAGATTCGGTTCGTATTTTATATTTATTATATTCTAAACTATCCTCACAACCTACTGTTGGTGTGTAACATTTATTAATCTTGGATAGCTAAGTAGTTTACACGACAAATGTAGCTAGATGATTGCGCTAGCGACTATGGGATAACCAAACCATACTAGATGGAAAGCAATTTCAAAGTTGGAATTTATAGTTTCAGTCGTCAATTAGTGTTGAAGCTCTAACAGCAAATAACGAGTGGGGTAAGATTGTTTTCAATCAAAACAATAGAAAAAAGAAAAGTTTAACAATTTTTCACTAACCGTTTCAACCAAAGTATCCTTCAATAAAAGTTTGACTACACACTTAATAAAGCACAAATTTTAGCACAAGACCGACGAAAAAAGGCAATAAATAGTTAAATAAGACGTTACAACTTAGTGGTAAACAAGGTAAACAGACACAATTAGCTTAATACGATGGTGGTGGTGACTAACTAACAAAGCACGGGCCCTTCTACAGACTTTTGATGTGCCGGGATCGTTTGACCAAGATGCAACAGGCCGTGAGGCCGTTGGAGAACTTGCCCAGCTCGGTCATCGGAACGATCTGCCGGGGAATGTCCAGTTTCTGGGAAAGGATCTGAAATGAATTAAATTTCATTAAAACGCAAAATTTCAAACAAGTGATGGATTACGTACCACTGCCGACTCGGGAATCTCCTCGACGGACCGGTGGATGAGCGTCCCGTTCGCGAACAGCACGTTCGCGGCCTGTTCCTCCTGCAGCGTGAGCGTGCTGTACGTGTAGGTGGCCTCGCGCTCGATGCGTTTCAGTATCTCCTGCGATTCCTTGCTCCGACTGACACACAGCACGTCCGCCCCCGCCATCGAGACGTAGTATTTGAGGTGGTGATGTTCGACCACCTGCGGAGGTCACGAGACGGATGATTTGTTTTAAATTTTATCAACAGGAGACTAGCATATTAGGCTTGGAAGACAACAACTAGAACTACATGCGACAAACAAGAACAATTATATATTTTTTTAATTCTTCCCGGAAACTATTTATAACACGATGTAATGAAAACAATTAAACAATTAATGTGTGACAGACATAGTGATTCAAAATAAATAGCTTTCGAAATAAGAATATAGAGCAAGTTCACATAGCACAAAAGAGCAAAACAATTTGCATTACAGAAGACCATTTACAAAAAATAGAATACAATTCCAAGTTTATATTGTATGGTTTTCAGTTGGTTATAAGCTGGGGTCCTGATTTTCGGTTCGCGAATGAAAGCGACGGTTCTGAGCAAGTTTTCTTTCCGTGAAACACTTCTGGATTGCGGTTATTCGCACGATCTTTTATAGCAGTATTTCTACACCAATAATTGAAAATAATTTGGTCATAGGGAAACTATCAAAAAAGTTCAAACCAACCTTGCTCAATACAATTCATTAAACATAAAACTTTAACAAGTAGCATAAGGGCACAACAAAATATTTGTTTAAACCAGCTAACTAACCTATTGGCAAGCACAAACCAAACATCACACCCAAAAAAAGAAAACACGATGCACAGCACACTCTCAAACGCCATTCCAATCGTTCAGCCAACAACTGCAATGTAAATTCATGCACCGCGTGTGCAAGCTTTGGTCAGCTTTTTAAAATGCGCGCAAAACTATTCTCGCTTAGTTAGCCAGAGAGAGCCTCAACCTGAATCACTCCATTGACTAATTCCAAAGTGATCGGACTTGCAGTGATATTTACGTCTTCTACCTAGGGGAGTTTTTGGGGAAGTTACGAGGAAGTCGTGTGGTTTTTTGATTGAAAGAAAAATGCAAGAGGTAGAAAGTGGATTGAGAGGAAAGAAATGTGTTTTTTTTTTTGGGGGAGATAAAGTGGGACAAAGAAAAAGAATAAAAATTGCATTACGACACACCGCTACTATTTCATTAGTTTTTGGTTGTTAGTTGGAAAGAAAGGACTCGAAAAGTGTTAGACATGTGGTCAGTCGGTTTCTAAATATTCTTGGACAAAATAATCAAACGACAAAGTCTAAGTACAGATTAATCTAGTCTAGAGCGAATGAAGATTGACATACATCCGAACCATTCAACATATTTACACGAAGTGCAAAAAACCAACCCAACAAAGCTAGCGGGCCTACCTTAATCGGAACGCACGGATATTCGGGAAAAGCGGACGCCACAGCTCGCGCTCCCGCCTCGTTGGTCCACTTGCTGAGTCCTACAAAAAACTCCCGCCCGGTAAAAAGCACATCGCCACCATCTAACCGCGCATTTGGATCGGCGATTTCCGCCAGCGGCAAATCGAGCTCCTTCCGCAGCACGGACCGAATGGCATCAACCTAACACAAAATATTCTTCTTTAAAGAACTAACAAATTTCGATTAATGTCCAACAATCCTAACCTCCTTCACCCTGTTGGGATCGCCCGGTCGACAAATCAGCGCGATTCCGTTGCACACGACGGCGCAGTCCTCGACAAAGGGACACTCGGGCAGATTCTCATCTGGTGGCAGCTCGAGCACGTCCAGGCCCAAATCGCGCAGCAATCTGAAAGAAGTTCTCGTTTTTTGTACGCGTGATGCATTAAAACAAGCACGTCGCAATCGTTAAAAGCCTGGCGTTCCTTACCGTACGTAGGCCTCATGTTGCAGTTTGGCCTCCTCCAGATCGATTTCGCCCCGGGTGCGCAATGAGAGCGGAATTCTGCAAAATTGGGACATAAAACACAGCGGTCAGTGTGGAATGCGTAATGTGACAAAGTGGTTCACGTGACAATGCACAGTACTGGTCGGAAGTTCTGAACACTAAGAATGACCGATATTGATTGATTTTATGTTGGAAAAAAATGATTCCCGAACACGGACGTAACAGCCAAGTACCTCGTGGATACTTCAAGATTAATTGACACAGTTCTCAAAGGAAATTATTCTTCTAGACAAGTTTTTGTGTAAGCACAATCTTCTCTTTGAAACAATAACTCACTTATTCATTCATTTTTCACATGGTTTCAAAGCGCGTGAGCTTTTCCACGAAACATTTCGTTTATCGTTGTGAGCAAATTTTCCAGGATTGTAGCTACATTGGTTCCAATGTTTGTTGTTTAGGATATCAAGACGCCTTTCCACTACGAATTTCGATCGCCGTTTCTGAGTTGCACAGTTCCCAGGTTTATGTTGAAAGTCCATTGGTATCAAAGTTCATTCGTAGGAAAACCTAGATGTTGAAAGAAGGTTACTTTCAAAGACAGATTTTAATAATTTCAGCTTACATGATTAACCTGACGAGTCCTGCTGGGTTCCATTGCCTTTAATTCGGGATTGATGCCAGAATCTGCGAATAAAAATAAGAATTCTTCAAAACCAGATAACACATAAAAATTTCTGTTCGTTCGCAACGAATTAAATCTGTAAAGGACAATTTAAAAACCAAGACCTTCACAAAACATGAATTTTGGAATTTTAGACAGTAATATTAACCACAAGTTATACCCAACCAAATGTGCACCGGTCGAATCCAATTAATAACGGTAAGGTTACGCGCAACGATAACCAGCCACACAGTAGTTACTGCTTGCAAATGCTAATTTCAGTCTAACAACCCATGCTTCCCATTTATAATGACCGCAATTGCTCGCGCCATAAACGCAAATAGGGCGTTAACTTTGGCCGTATCGTCGTCATCGTTGGCCAGTCGATTATTAGACCAAGGCCAATTTACTCTGCTCCAAAGAGCATGTGTGTGATGTGTCGGCATTGATTTTCTTCTAGATCAGGCTCCAGCATTCTAGCCAGGGCACAGCAGGGCAGGGCGTAGTCCAAAACTGGGTCCCACCAGGCCCAGTGACATCATTCGCTCTAATGGCCCCACCGAATCCGATCGAACTATTGCCAAAAAATTAGCATAATCGGTCAATAGGAAAAGGCCGCAATCGCGACAAACGGTCGTAAATAAATAAAAAAAAATCGAGGTTTTTTGTTGCGAATAAAACACCAACCTGCAGGTGATTGCGTGCGTGTAGCGGAAAGGTGACGACGACATTCTTCTGCCTGAAGTTTCACTAAGTCGATTACTCAAGCCGGAAACCAGTTACGAAACAATTCACACTACGGAAGGAAGCACTTGACGCGGCGGCGGCACATAAAATGGGTGCAGTTTGCAAAATTAATTCAAAATAAATACACACACGGGACCCGACCACTCCAAAGAACTGCTTCTGTTTTCGCGACTAGCATCAGCGCTGCAGGCTGCGGGATGCTGGGGGTGTATTGCGAGAGTGATGCGGTGTAGCTGTCACAACAACGAATCGGTGGAACTGACGCATTAGGTCAACGCTGACATTGCACCGAAAACGGTGCGGGTAACAATGGTGTTGTACTACATTGAACGAGGTTAATTGGTTTTTTTTTTGGTTAATAGGCGATCAAACGTCAAAATTACCCCCCACTAGAGGGTGCGGAAACTTGGGATAATGTTTTCATTGTATCCTACAGCGAGTAAATTGGTTTCTAGAGTTTTTTGTTTTTGAAAAGGACCAATAAACTATTGTCTTTCATATGTTTATAGGACCTAATAAAAAAAAAACTCTTGGTTTGAAATTTGAAATTGTTTTATTTCATCATAAAATCGACATAAGTAATAAATTATACCATTTTCAGGTAACCCAAGTAACCAACCAGCACTTGAACCCGGTCACTGTTTGGCCCTTAAGGGCTTTCATAGCTGCGATTTAAACTAAACCAGGCAGCAAACCAACATTACAAAAATAGCTCAATCGGTAAAGCAGTTGTGGGCAAACCAAAAATAGAATCCACGTTTTTATTAATGGAGGAATCGATAATGCAGCAAACACTGGCTGCGTCATGCTGACCGCCGGAGTTGTCAAAGTCTGGTTTGACAGCTCAAGAAAACCATTTTGATCGATCTGTCAAAAATTTTCACAAGTATGGCGACGACTCGACCCGCGTGATCGTAAAAGTTTATGCGCGTAGCTGTTTTTTCTATCTTTTTCTTTTTAATTCGCACAAGCTGGATAAACATTTCGCAGGCCCTCTAGACAACACGCCCGAGCCGAACAATCGGCGAAGAACCTCCCCCGGACGCAGAAAAGTGTTAAAACTGATCAGCAGGCTCTCTCGGAACACGTCCGAGTTGTCCACGCCTCCAAGAACCTCGGCCGGACGAAAACAAAGTGCAAAAGCTGTCCAGCAGGCCCTCGTGGCATCTCGCCGGAGTTGGCCATTCCCTGGCGAACCTCCACCGGACAAAACAAGTGTCCCGCAGGTCCTCTCGGAACACGCCCGCGTTGACCACTCCTCGACGAACCAGAACCGGACAAAAAAGTGTAAAAGCTGATCCGCAGGCCCTCTCGGAACACGCCCGAGTTGACCACTCCTCGAAGAACCTCGGCCGGACGAAACAAGTGATAAAGCTGTCCCGCAGGCTCTCCCAGGCGAAGCTCGACCTGAAGTTTATTTAAATTATTTGCGAAAATGCCCCGAAAATGTGCTGTTATAAAATGTGGAGCAATGGAAAGAAAAACCGACACTGGATTTTACAAAATTCCTAAGGGGGACCTTGCCAGAGAAGTTCTAAGGCGAAAATTGTGGATTAGTGCGGTCAATCTGAAAGTAGAACACAAAGAGGACTTTGTTTGTGGCCAACATTTCCATTCAGGTAAAAAATATAATAAATCTAATTGGATATATTAACCAATATTTATTTTAAAAACAGGAAAGCCTGCTCCTCCTAACGATATATCAAATATCGATTGGGTTCCTTCAATAAATCTAAATCCTGTGGATACTTCTCTAGATTCTTCTCCAGGTAACACATAAAAATGATAATTAATTTAATATTCATTAAATCGGTCAACCTTTTAATTTTAGATTGGGCCTCGGACAAGTGCGATGAAGAGTGGCTCGAAGAGCACACTTCACAAGATGCTCCTCAAAATGTGCCCGACTCGGAATACCTTTTCTATGATGATGGACCTAATGAAGACACCAACAACAATAACATTACGAACCCTTCCGAGCTTGATCAAACAAACATCAGTTTGATCCACGATGAACAGCTAGATGATGTTAATCCGGAGGACATGCATGGAGAATTTGACGAAGCTGTTCCGGAGGACATGAACGTTGACGACCAAGAAAACGAGGAAAACATTTCCAGGGAAAATGTCTTGGGGTTACTCCGACAGATACAACAGTACAAGGAAGAACTTGAGAAAAAAGACGCTGAAATTTGCTCGCTGAAGAAAACGGTAGAGAAGCAGAACAAAATTCTAGAGTGCTTTCGGTGGGATCTTAATTCATTTCAAGATAACGACCGCAAGGTTACACATTTGACAGGATTACCGAGTTATATTACCTTAGCAGCAGTGGTTGATTTTGTAAGGCCAGGAATTATGGTGTTTTCTGATGTTTTGAGCAAGGAGCAAGTTATAATTATGGTACTTATGTACATTAGGCTAGGTCTATGCTTTAGTACATTGTCAGTTTTGTTTCGGGTCTGTACTGCCACGGTAACCCGCTACTTCTATTCCGGTTTATACTCTATGTACATGCAACTTAAAGGTTTAGTTAAGTGGCCTTCGCCTGATCTGATAGCATCGAACACCCCCGCTAAGTTTCATAAACTTTATAATGCACCCATAGCTGTTATACTCGACTGTTTTGAGGTGTTTACCGAGAAACCAGGAGTTAAAGATGCAATTGTAAAGATGTACAGTACGTACAAACATCATCACACAGTTAAGGAGCTAATAGGGATAACATCTTTTGGGTCCATTTCTTTTATTTCAAAACCCTACTCAGGTAGAACATCTGATAAGTATTTAACTGAAACCTGTGGTTTTTTGGAAAACCTACACAAGGACGACATTGTTTTAGCTGATAGGGGCTTCACCATAAGGAAGGCTGTTCAGGACAAAGGAGCTATTCTCAAGGTACCCGACTCATCAAGTAAGAAAAAGCAACTTAGCTCGACAGCAATCGAAAGAACTCGTGCTCTAGCATCCATTCGAAATGAAGTAGAACGTAGCATAGGATCATTACGACAAAAATCTGGGATTTTAAGCACACGTCTTCCAATCACATTGTTAAACCACGAGCACAACGGAGTTAATGTTTTGCACATGATTGTCACTCTTGCTTGTGCACTTTTTAACCTGTGTCCGTCAATAATTTCATCAACCTAAATGTCAGCTAGATGTTAGAAACGGAAATAATAAAACAAAAGTCTTTACTTTACCTCATAAACAAATATCTTTGCTACATTACAAAAGCATTTTTGAATTAGCAATTCAGCTTAAAACACAAAAGTTAGGTTTATAACGGGATATGTTTTAATATCGGAGTACAAAGTTTAGTCAAAATGATCAGGCAAATTTGGTCCACTTAGATTGTTTTGCTTGAATTATTATGCGCAAATCTTTATCTTAAACGTGTTACTCAAAAATAAGTACAACAGCGTGAGTACTCAATTATGACTCATATACCCTAGAGAGCCTGGATCTTATTAGAGAACGGACATCTCAAACCAAAAGTACCAATCGAAGCACGACAACTGTCAAACGGAGGTACCAATCGAGCAAAATCCTTTGTCTTATGCTCGATTGGTACCTCCGTTTGACAGTTCTCGTGCTTCGATTGGTACTTTTGGTTTGAGATGTCCGTTCTCTAATAAGATCCAGGCTCTCTAATATACCCTAACAGTGTAAATCACATGAGCCGTGACTTTGGAGCCAGCTGAGTTTTTATTTTGAACGCACTTGTCAACAAAAAAAAAGTTTTTTAATCTATCTTGTATGGAAATCAGTTTTAATTAGATGAGCCTTGAAGTTAAGTGTACTTGAATATTTTTTGTAAATATTGAGCAATAACCATAACAAAGGTAAGTTTTTTTGTACAAACCGTCGAGTGGATCACAAAATAAAAACAAATTTAACTTTTTAGTTTGTATACCCACGTTAGATGCTTTCTTAGATTGTACAAGACGACCTTTATTTCAACGATGTCCTTATCCAGATCAGTCTCTTCGGACGAATTCGAGTGAGCGTGGTTTACAGTATTGCGATAGAGGTCCAGTTGGGCTTGATTCAGCATGGTAAATATCCAATTATCAAGTTTTTCAGTAATTTTCTTGACTAAATAACACACTTTAGGATTGGTTAATGTTAGAATTTATTTATAAATAATGCAATGAATTAAGGTTAAATCATTCTTTCAAAATCTGGTTCAAAATCTCGGTGAGTAAAAATGTCCGATTATCTCCGGTCCTAGAACATTTTCGAAAAACTCTTCTGCCTTTTTGGAATTTTTTTCCCAAAACTCATTATTACGATGAACTTTCAAGAACAATTGAAATTTAGATGCATATATGACGAAAAATCCATAGTTGGCATTCGTGAGGAAAATTTGCATCTGCACTTGGAAATAGTAACTATGGTCGCGGTTCATAACCAATGCACCAGTATCATTACGCACGATGTATGCTTGTTTTTGATTCAATAATAAGTTAATGCCTTCTTCTCGATTTAGATTTTCAAACTTAAAAGGACACTTCACTTCGACCGTTATTTTTCCGCAGCAATCACACGTAATGATTTGATCCGGCGATGCTGCAAAATAGGGAAAATTGGGAGAAATTACCAATCCACTGTCAGTGTGACGAACGTTCCGGTGCTTTTGAATCTGGAAGCACTTAATCGCTGCAGCAACACCGTTGGCTTCGTTGAGTTTCCCGTGGAGACAAGCTGGTATACTTTGATTTTGATTTTCCGTGAAGATTGATCGAAGGAGCGACATTGATGGGTTTGAAGAACTCGTTCTGACACACCGTTTGAAAACCGAAGCTGTTACTCTACCTATGCGCATCTTAAACCAGAGAGGGTCACCCGATTGCTGTCTCGTCATCTCCTCGACAAGGTCACAACTTTCTTGCTGAATACTCCAGTCCATAAATTTAACCGCCGCTCGAAGTTCTTCTATGGGTAGATGCTCAAAGCAATCGTCGTACAGGGCAAGCATCGACAGATTTTCTATTTTCTGCCTATTTCGGACAAGTTCTTCGTCCTCGTCCGTACCGTTGGGCCTTGAGAAAAATGCCTTTGCTACTGCCACGTCCTGACCAGATTCCATAAGCTTTGAAATTAGTGCTTTGTAGTCTTCGTCTGACCTCTCCAGATTAAAAAAGCGCAAATCACAGAACGTTTCGCGAATCCGGCCGAAGGACACTTGCTCGATAGGTACAAACATGTTCTGGTTTGCCGAGCCTCCTGGCGCTGTCCAATATGCCGGTAGTTCGGTCACGGCAATCTTAAATTAATAAAGATTTGATATAAACAAAATTATTGTTTTGTTATATGTCATACCTGTTTGCCCAAACAAATCTCGCGCGCGAATGATAAGGCATACAAGACTGCTGCCACGTGGGTGCACGTTTCTCCTGCACCAGCAGTGCAATCGCAGTGTGCAGAAATGATCGTTCCAGTTTCATGCTCATCAGTATCCTCGTCTTGAACCAGAAGCCAACATTCTGCTGGTGGTTCGTTCACGCTCATACTGTGAAGTACCTATTAAGTATTTAAAATGTATAAATTATAATAAAACGATTTTTTTTGGGAAAGTACCTTTCCAAGAACAACGTACAAATCCTTTTGCTGACAACCTTTCACTTCCTTAACAAAACCCGTCTGGAAGGCTTTGTACGCTTCCAAGGACTTCATGTTGTGGTGCGGCTGTCCGGTCCGAAAGGAGTTTTTGGTTATCAAGTGTGTGAATATCTTGTCATAATCCACTGTTAGCGGTAGGTTGCCAGAATCAAACTCCATGTTATACGGGTCAATTCCATCTATGACCCGTATCTTTTCATGGTACCTGGCAATATCCTCCGGTTGAAGTTTTTGTGCTTTCGCCGACAGATTGTTCGCCATCTCTATCTGGTCGATTTTCAAACGAGGTTTGCCGGCAAGTCTCCAACTCCGGTGTGTTGCCGGACAACTTCAACACTTTTCTTTGTCCGGTCGAGGTTCGCCGACAAGTCGAGGAGTGGACAATTCGGGCGTGTTTCGAGAGGGCCTGCGAATCAGCTTTTAAACTTTTTTTTTGTCCGGTCGTGGTTCGTCGAGGAGTGGTCAACGCGGGCGTGTTCCGAGAGGACCTGCGGGACACTTGTTTTGTCCGGTGGAGGTTCGCCAGGGAATGGCCAACTCCGGCGAGATGCCACGAGGGCCTGCTGGACAGCTTTTGCACTTTGTTTTCGTCCGGCCGAGGTTCTTGGAGGCGTGGACAACTCGGACGTGTTCCGAGAGAGCCTGCTGATCAGTTTTAACACTTTTCTGCGTCCGGGGGAGGTTCTGCGCCGATTGTTCGGCTCGGGCGTGTTATCCAGAGGGCCTGCGAAATGTTTATCCAGCTTGTGCGAATTAAAAAGAAAAAGATAGAAAAAACAGCTACGCGCATAAACTTTTACGATCACGCGGGTCGAGTCGTCGCCATACTTGTGAAAATTTTTGACAGATCGATCAAAATGGTTTTCTTGAGCTGTCAAACCAGACTTTGACAACTCCGGCGGTCAGCAGGACGCAGCCAGTGTTTGCTGCATTATCGATTCCTCCATTAATAAAAACGTGGATTGAGAGCGCGTATAGAGAATGGGAGGGGGAGGGAGATATATAAACTTTTGCCTCTCGCTGTTTTTTTTTACGTTTACCGCAGTGGTGGACAGGAACAGTCGAGGCCAGCACTAAACCAGCCGAGTAAAGTCCAAAAGCGGCCACTATTCAGCACTATAGTAGCTGTTAGAGTTGAAGTAAAAACGGTTTAGCTCAAGACTCGAATCTAAATTAGCTCTCACACAAGTACCGCGGTGGGCTTGACGCGGGTGCCAAATTAGCTTTGCAACGCAATTAGGTCCCTGCAGTGGAGATGCCCTGAGTGTAATCTAGTACCTGAACTCTTCTGACAGTTGACCTAACGGCAGTTGATCTCCCGTCAAATACCCTTTTCATTTCTCTTCTGCTTTATCGGCATCATTCGTCGTTTCTCTTCTCCGCTGCCAGGACGCGTTGCTGGTAGAGAAAAAGTGTGAAATCTGTGAAACTAATCCTTTCTGGACCCGGAAATCCAGTTTAACTTGTGCATTTAAACCTTGGCAGCAACTTGAACTCGAAGATGGCCGATCGTAAGTGTTATTTCGCGTTAAAATTATAATTTTCGCCATCAGCCATCTCCCGCGGTGCGTGATCGGCGAGATCAGCCATCTTGGAAAGTGGCGCTTGCTTGGATGAAAAATTGATTTTCTTCCCGTTTTTTTTTTACTCCGCGCAGAATACTCCGGCTACGGGGGGCAGGATTACGGTGGCAACGGTGCCGGCATGCACTTTTCGGTTCCCCCGCCACCGATCTCGAGCGCCAACTTTAGCCAACCTCCGCCGTTGGGAGGGGGAGGCGGCGGAGCAGGAGGTGGCTATGGCGCCCAAAGTGCGCCTGGCGGAGGCTATGGAGCGCAAAATGGTGGGCTTCTTAGTTTTTTTGATTTTGCGTTTTCTTTTTTGTTGTTCATTGTCGTTTGCATGCAGTGACATAAACATAACCAAACTTTTTGGCACTCCCGGCAAACGTCAAATCAGCACAAACTTGCAGCCGAACTGATCGACCATAACCTAACCGGACAATTTGTTAAAACAGTTTACATAGGCTTAGACGGAATCTAAAAATCTAAAATTTCTTCAAACTACCTACTTTCTTTCCTCTACTCAGAATACAAATCCGGGGGTCGCGATGGCGGCGGCTATGGCCAACAGCGCGGAGGCTACGGCAACGGTGCCGGTGCTGGAGGCGCTCGAGGTGGTAACCCAAGCGGTGGCTACAGGTGAGAGACCAATTCCTCGCAGCGAAACCCCTACCCGAAAAGAAAAACAGTTCAGAACCGCCAGAATCGTACTTCTTGCCTTCAGATTTAACTTTGCAAACACACGATATTTTGAACACACTCTCCCTTTTTCTTATGTCCTTGTATTGCTCCTTATCCCACTATCATACGTTTAGAGTTCCAAACACTGACACATAAAAAAAGGTTGGTCTCGAAACTGCAACTGGTTAATCGTCAAAAGTGTCTTTAAATTGAGGTCTCGTTAACGTTCAACGGCGGTTTCGTAACCGGAAGCGATGATAAACTTGCAACCTTTAATACACTTTGTTTGCTAGGAACAGGTAAATCTCTCTTCATATAACCGCTTCCTGCAAGTTTACCATATCTTCAGGTTTTAAAACCCAGCTTTCCTTAACTTTTTCCTTCTCCCTTACCTCCCTAACTAATTTGGCAACTGAGCAATCAAACTGTTCCTGTTGCATTCCCGTAAACGTATTAAAGTTACTCGTAAAAATATTTACCAAAAAAGCAATTCTCCCTCTATATAATAATACTTTTAATCTCTGAACGGTTTTCCATCATCCAAAAAAAAAACATCTAAATATTTTATCTCTTACAAAATCAATGAACAAAACAAATGAGCAAATGTGTAACGAAATGGTTTGGTTTCATGTGTTATAGCAGTGGCGCCGGCAACAAGGGTGGTTTTAATAGCAAAGGTAAACACCGATCGACTGTTCGGTGAAAGAACACTTTTTTTCACTGTACTATTTTTTTTTATTATTATTACTATTCCTATATCTTTACGAATATTGCGCAACTATATCGTTAGAGAGTATGTTTCACTTGTCGCGCGGAAGAGAGGTTAACAGTTTGCGTAACATAGAGAGTTGATTTGACGACACTGTAAGAACTGTCGGAACGGATAAACGGAAAGGTTTTCCACGTGTGCTCGATTTCGTCGGGTTGAAACCCCTCTGGTTTTATATCGGCTGAAAGCAGTTTGAAGCATCTGTTGCCACAATAAATTTTGAACTAGTTTAGAATTATTGTTTTCAGTCTTAGTTTCCGCCTGCAAAGGCGCATCAAAATTGTACGCAGGCAATGGAAGCTTCAAACTGTATCATAGGTTGTAAGAAGCATTCTTTTATCACGTAAATGGAGTTAAAGATTCACCTTTGTTTACAATTAAGAATTCCACGGGTTTGATCAGCATTGCGTTATAAAAGATCGTTTCTCCGCTGAATTTCCTAGTGGTAGTGTGTTGCAATAATCATGGAAATATGTGTCGATGAGTAAAAAGGTTATGTTACAGGTGGTTATCGTTACATCAAGACAGATGGTTAAGTGTAATTTTATACATATACAATATAGAATTCCCAAAAAAGTTTCAAGGTTTGAGGTTTTGTTCTTGAAAACAACGCAGATCAAAATTTAATATTGATGTTACTGTTAAATATAATCTGTTTCCAAATTTGGAATCTAAATTTGCCAAATCCAGAACAATTGAGTTATGCGGAATTGGGTACAATACACTCATCCCTCATATTCGGAACAGTTTACAGATCGGCCAATGTTCAATAAATCATATGAAATCGATAATTGAACATAATGATTTGCTTTTACCTTCATGTGAAAGCTTTTCTTGCGATCTTTCGATTGATGTATAGACCGGCTGTACAATTTTACGATTTATATCAAGTTTTCGAAGAAAAACATTGACCATTGAAATCCACAAATTCGGAACACTTTTTTCTTACGATGTAAACAAACTTTTTTTTCTCTCCAGGTGTACATATTTTTTGCAAAATAATGACTTTGCACTCTGAAACCAATAGAACTCATGGTTAGTGATGTTTTATGAATGGTCTGATAACTTTTTTGTGAAAATATCAGTTAAATTCAGGTGTTCCACAATTGTGGGAGACACAATAACATCCCACAATCATGGAACGGGCAATTTGGAGGCAGTATTTTGCTGCTCTGGATAAAATAGTCTTGAAATGCAGTTTTTGTTTGAAAAGTATTACTTTTACTGGTGAAATAGCAAGAGAATGTCCAAATAAAGGCCTTAAAAATAGCAGGGTCGGCAGAAAAGTTGCATTTTGCATTCTATTGACAAATTAACACAAAAGTGTTCCGAATTTGTGGGTGTTCCGAATATGTGGGATGACTGTAACGCTAGTTTTCCTCTTAAATTTTATGCATTTTAGATACCCAAAGCTCACTTCCGTGTCAGAAAAGCGCTTTTTCAGAGTCCAATTCTATGCATCCTAGACACTTAAAGTATACGTCGGCGTTTGGGAAGCGCACATTTCGTTCGAAAGTTCTAAGCGCTTTCTCTATATAAACACGGGCAATGCTGAATGCTTGCTTCAGTCGGTAGTCTACCGCCGAATCGGAAGGAGCTATTGGTTCTGCTGGCTATCATTCAATGGTTTGTTTAGTGTCAAAAATAAATAATGTTTACCTCACCACGCACACATAAGATTTGCATGAACACATAAGATTTGATTTGCATGTAACGAAATTTAACAAAATGTGTCTATATTACCGGATTTTGAAAGATACACATTAAACAATGATTCGTAGAAAGTTACCGAAAATTTTAACATATACTTTGTAGGTATTTAAAGTTCACCTCTGTGTTTGGGAAGTGCAATTTAGTGGAAAATATGGGACTCGGTAAATCTAGATACTTGAAGTTCAGAGCATTTTGACATTATTTCAAAACATTGAATTTTTTAAATTGATCAATTGTTGACGAAAGTTCGACTGGATTTTTTTTTTATTTAGAATTGAAGGTTTTATTTTGTTATGTCTGAACGGTTAATCAACATTTAAAAGGCCAAACATGATTATCAATAGAAAAATTCTCTAATGTCACTGGTGAAAGTAAAGGACAGAGTAAACAGTATAATTCGTGAGTTTCCGAAGGTTGAATTTTATTTCATTTTGGTCGATCCAGAAATTAGTTAAGATGAAAAATAATTAAATGTCACAGAAAAAAAACTGATTCCGAAAGGAATAAAAAAAGGTTATTCAATATACAATGAGTGTGTAAAACATGTTTAATTTAATGGTTCAACTGGTTTGATGATTACAAACGTAATGGGTTTTGATTTAAGAGTGGTTAATGAAAATAACAAGGTTAAAAGTAAAAAAAATGGTTTCTATTTCCAAAATTAATCAGTATTGCAACACACTACAATCACAACAGAACTAAAGCGTACGGTATTCGTGAATCGAAAGAGATTAAATGAGTAATGCAAACACAAGGTCAAATGAGTGTTAAGCGTCAAGTTGAGTAGTTGAGTGTTTTGCTTTTAAATTTAAGAGTATCAACGTTGAAAAGAGTTCAAATTCGGTCAAAATAGAGTAACGACAGAGTTTAGTTTAAGTGAAATCAACCCCATCGTTGTAGTTCCAGCTTCGTAAGCCGTACTAACGCTTTGTTTTATCCTTTCTCTGTTCGATTTTCTCTCGTTCTTAACAATTCCCAACCCCACAACATCCACTCCGATTGGTGACATCAGGTGACGGAGAAATGGTCACGCAGGAAGACACCATCTTCGTGCAGGGCATGAACCCGGAAACGTCCGAGACGGAAATTGCCGACTACTTTGGCGCCATCGGCATCATTAAGGTTTGGTTCAAACTTTCCAACTCTTACTAGATTTTAACTCGTTCATTCTAACCTCAAAACTCGCAGAAGGACAAGCGCACCATGAAGCCCAAGATCTGGATCTACAAGGACAAAGAGTCGGGCCGCCCGAAGGGCGAGGCCACCGTTACGTACGAGGACGCGAACGCGGCCCAGTCGGCGATAGGTTGGTTCGACAACAAGGACTTTAACGGCTCGATGATTAAGGTTTCGCTGGCCCAGCGGTACAACACCTGGCAGAACAAGGGTGGCCAGCGGGGCGGATTTAGCCGGGGAGGAGGCGGCGGCGGCGGTGGTGGCTTCGGAAGTCGTTAGTATTGCTGAGTGTAATTGCCGTTCCAGGGTTCTAAAGATCTTTGATTTATCGTCTCATCAGGTGGTGGTGGTGGTGGTGGAGATCGCGGTGGATTTGGCGATCGGGACGGCGGAGACCGCGGATCGGGCCGGGGAGGCCAGCAGGGAGGTCGATTTGGAGGTGGTGGTGGTGGTGGAGGCGGCGGCGGCGGCGGTGGTGGCCAGGAACGCGAAGGCGACTGGATCTGCTCGGATTGTAGTAACAAAAACTTTGCCTGGCGAAACGAGTGCAATCGGTGCAAGTCGGCCAAACCGGAAGGAGCTGGAGGTGGTTCCGGTGGCGGTGGAGGCGGATACGGTGGACGAGGTGGTGGCCGAGGAGGTTTTGGTGGAGGTCGAGGAGGTGGATTTGGGGGACGAGGGGGTGGTGGAGCCATGCGGGGAGGGTAAGTTGCTTGAAACGAATCAATTTCAGAACATAGTTTGTAACACTTTCTTTTATTCTTCTTCCAGTGATAGAAACCGCGATCAGCGCCAGAGACCCTACTAAACGAACCTGTGCGACTGTGTTTTACATTACAAACTTTATCTTTAAGTTGAGCTGTAGTCACTAAGAATCACCCCACTCACATCATCAACCCGAATCAACTTTCCAAACTTGAGTTTTTCGATGTCGTACAGCGATGTAATGGGTGCATGACCCAAAACCAATTGACGAAGAAATAATTTGATTACAATTGAATCAAACAACAAACCTCCCAAAACACTCACAAACACTTGGTATTTGAACGCTGGCATAAGCATTGGTAAGTATTCGTCTCCAGCCGGCGCTCGAGGCCTGGATGAAAACGGTATGTATCGTATGGAAAAATGTAAAAACAAGAGACAAACCTACAATGGTCAGCGGAAAATAAATACAATTCATGTACCGTATCGGTAGCGGCTGTCTTCATCTTCAATTGAGAACTATCCGATTCAAAATTAAACAGTCTGTTTTCCTATATGCACTAACGGAAATTGCAGGCGCTATAACCACGGCAAATAGTGTCCAGGGCATTCGCGGAAATTCGATGTCCCATCCTCGAGGGTCCCGGAGCACCAAAACTTCTTAGCATGGTGCTCCCAACGATTAATTGCCCAAACAAACAGGAACGTGAGCGGGGGATCCCCACGTTTCTTCCTCCCCTGTAGGTTCAGAAATGTATTGCTGTGTGAACACTCGTGCTCATACTCAATCCAATTCAACGAATCATCTTTGCGGTTAACTTTACGCAGTTGGCCTGACCGCTTCGACGTTTGTGATGTTTCAATGCATGTTAATGCAATCGCGCACTGCAAATGTTGATAATGACAAGAAGATGCTAGGCGTCAATCAACCTAAGGCATTCTCCAGGATGCCCTCGAAAGACTGGCTGCGCTAGGGTTAGATTAGATTAGATTAGATGCACTAACGGAAATTGCAGGCATCGTGTCCAGACCATAAAGCCCACAGTAAGCCTGCTTACTGGAACTGTGAACGAAAATAAGGAGGTAATACATATGTTAGACAGTGTGCGTTTTTTGGAACTGACTCTGGAAAGAAGCGGGAAAAAAATGTCCAAGTCATGGTATCCAAAACAAAAAAAAAAAGTCAAAGTAGTTATGTCACAGACATAACCGGAATGGCGTAGACTTACGTAAAATTTAGATATGTGGACATGTGGGTTTTCCATATATTAATTTGAAGAATTAGCTATATATATATATATTGGAAGGAACACCCATTCGAACGGCAAAGAGAGGAAAGAAAGAGACGAAGGAATTTTAGCGAGCCGAATGGGGGGAGGGGGAGAGGGGGCATAGGGGTTGGGGGCGAGAGCAGCCTCAGAAAGCTGTGCAATCCGTCGCCCCCGAAGACCAAAATTTGTTCCTGAAATTTAAATTCAAATTAGCTCGCTGCCTCGTCCCGGGTGGGACGAGGGCAACTCTTTCAACACTAGAATTTGATGAGACGTAAATCTTTCAGAAGCGCTCGCCGCGAATGCGACGAGCTAGTTGGATGTCCCGATTGTTTAACAACCAAGGCTTGACCCACGAGAGGCTTTTCGGCGGAAGGCAGCAGGCGCGCGCCTCATCTTGTTGATGCCTTGCCCGGGTGGGACGAGGGACGGGGAGTGAGGCAACTTCGAACCACGGCAACCACGAAAGATCCAAACGGTCCGGCCATCGAGAGGCAACTGGCTGACGGTGACGACGAGAAGGCGATGCGCACTTCTTTTCCAGTTCTGGTCCCTCTCTCCTGCTGCTGCTGCTCTGGGCTGAGCATTCCTGCTGCTGCTGCTGCCGGTCCGACGTCTGAGACGTGAATGATGGAATGGGCTCTGGCGCACGTTCTTATGTATGATTTCGGCCCGCTACTTCCCCTCCTTTTTCGCGACCGACACTCGGTCGCGTTGCTCGGATGATTTTCCCCTCAAAATAGGTACTTGACATTCCCGTCCGTGAGTGGGAAGCGCTCATTTTGCTTGCAAAATCTCTGCATTTTGAAAACATTTTAAAACATTCAATTGTTTCAATAGTTAAACTATTTTGCCAACAATGAAAGTTTTATAGCAAATTGCTGAATAATTTTCGAATCGAATGGCACATAAATCGTGTCGATTCGATTAGAGGGAAGGAAGATATAAGCGTTTGACGGATGACGCAGTAATCCAGGGCCTTTGGCCCGGGTTTTTTGGAATGACACCCCAGTACCTTCGACAAAGACGTAAGTCTACGTCAAAACGACCGCTACCTGAAATTCAACTCAGAAAGTCCATACGCGCACAAAAAGAACACGGTGATCCGCGAAAAAAGTCTGAGCCCTGTGCATGATATCCTCCGCGGCCGACAACTACCCCACGAGCTTCGTCAAACAACTGCAGAGCGAGCGCGTAGACGCGTTGTCCAACTCGCTGAACCACGTGGCGAGAGGATTGGAACCACGAGAGAGGTTCGCGTCTGAGCGAGAAGATCGGCAAAGTGCTGAAGAAGGATGGGATCGTCGCAACAAGGTGGTGAGGGAGGCCGTCTTCACCAAATTGAAAGACAAAATACCAAAAAGAGAGATAGCGTAAATTGGCCAAACGTTACAGTATCTGGAGAAACTTTTGAAAAAAACACCAAAGACCGTAATATCAATCTAAACTCGTAAACATTAAAATAATGGTGATCGAAAATCCCAGAGGATCCCGAACGTACTAGTTTTGATTCTGGTTGAAAGTTATGTAAGCTAAATTTGATTTATTTAAGCTATGTTTTTCCTTATACCAATCCGGTCTGTCAGCAAGTATTCATAGGGTTGTAGCAAAAATATGAGTAAATAAAAAAAGGATGTTGATACTCGTGAAAAAGTCAGAACAATGTCGTTTGGTAAACGCTCACCTTCCCTCGAAATTTTATTTTGTGTATTCTAGGTAATTGAAGTTTACATCCGTGATAGGGATGCGCTTTTTTTTCTGTGGACAATTTTATGCAGTCTATAGACCTATAGATACTTGACCTGGCAATCTGCAATGTAATGCACATATTGCAAGGGTTGATAGTGTCATAAGAATACGATCGAAGATCCTTTATGTAACTGAATATTTTATTTGTTTGGAAATTGTCCACGATTGGGGGGGAGGGGGGTTATTTAGTCATTTTTATTAGGTTGCTTTAACCCTCTACTGCCCAAATTTTTTTTTCGAAAATATTTATTTTTCCCGTGTTCAGGAGGTCATTTTGAGCACTTTTGTTCTACGAAAAACTTTACTTCTCTTGTTTTATGTTTTTCTTGTTTCATTTTTTAGTATTTTAATTTGCATTTATCTTGTTTAGTTTATGTTTGTTTTTGGTAGTATTTGGCCTACTCTACCACCTAATATAATTACATTTCGCCTATCTAATTTTTTCATGTTTTTACAGTCACTTTTTCAATTTTTTGCATGTTTTTCAAATTTTCTGCTATAGAATCGCACCATCATCATTTAAATTGCAAAAAATGCGTAGAGGCATAGTCTGGGACACAATTACTGCATACTTCTTTTTACTGAAAATATAGGAAATGTTAGTAAAAAAACACAGCCAAAGTTGACCCCTAAAAAAATGACATTTTTAAAAACATTGGCAAAGTCACATAAAACAAGTTAAACTTCCAACCCTGAAATTTTCTAAAATTTTAAGAGTTCTTCTTTCCAATGCTTTTTAAAGATCAAAAATCGGTTGGAAAATTGATTTTTGGCGATTTTTTAGATCGAAGCCCGTCTAAAGGCGGGGTTAGGTTGTAGAGGGTTAACAATTACATTGGTGCAGTTGTTATCCTGAGCTGAGACATGGACTACCTTTCAACAGCTGATTTGTTCGAAATGGAGAGAGAGTTTACTGGGACTAAGGAGAACGAGTTGGACAGAGAAGGAAAAAAAATCAAAAATAATCTTCGAAATAGCTAATAGATGGGGGGGGGGGGTTATGACTTCCAAAAAAGTGTCCACGTGGTTTGTGGATGGTACCAAACCAGTTCGCTACTCTCCCTGTGGACGTGTGAATTTGAGCGACGGGAAAAGTGCCACCCATTTTTGTGAAAACATCGTCATCGAATTGTCCCGCCTGTGTAGATCAATCGGACCGCGCACTGGACTCATAATCCAGAGGTTGGTGGTTTGAATCCCGCGGCGGGCGCTCTAAAAACTCTTTGTGTAAATATGGGTATTCGGCGCCATCGCTCCGTGCCATACTCTCGTACACCTAGGAGCCCAGGGCGGCGAAGTCCTTGTAGGTAAAAAGGAAGACACTAGTGGTTGGTTGGTAGTAGCAATAGCAATGGTGGCCGACAGCTATAAAGTCAACTTCGTTTTTTTTCGTCATCGAATCCGGTGCGAAAGTGGCTGGCCGGGTTTATCGAATTTGGTGCTTTACGAGCATCCATTCGCTTGTGTGCCGAAGGACTCAAAATACTGCTACCTAGCAGAAAGCATCACAACTACGGGATTTCTTGAACAACACAAAGATTGAATACTACAGCCATGACGATCCAGGTAAACGCCCCATGAAACAGGTCCTCCGTGGCCTGTACGTCATGGATGTGTGTGTGCTGAAAGAAGAGCTCAAAACTCTTAAGTTGAACGTGATCGAAGTCTTCAAGATGACGAGGCACAACAAGGACATCAAGTATCATGATCAACTGTACCTGGTTCATCTCGAGAAAGGATCGACAACGCCGTCTGAGCTGAAAGCAGTTCGGGCAATTTTCAACATCAACGTGTCTTGGGAACGTTATCGTCCAGTGCACCGTGACGTGACACAATGTTCGAACTGCTTGCAGTTTGGGCATGGTGGAAGGAACTGTTTCATCAAGAGTCGTTGTGCAACCTGCGGAAGTGAGCACAAAACTTAAGCTTGCAACACAAACTACGAAAACATCGAAGCGAAATGCTTTAACTGTGGTGGAGACCATTCGACCAAGAATCGGAGCTGCCGAAAACGAGCCACAACTACGGGATTTCTTGAACAACACAAAGATTGAATACTACAGCCATGACGATCCAGGTAAACGCCCCATGAAACAGGTCCTCCGTGGCCTGTACGTCATGGATGTGTGTGTGCTGAAAGAAGAGCTCAAAACTCTTAAGTTGAACGTGATCGAAGTCTTCAAGATGACGAGGCACAACAAGGACATCAAGTATCATGATCAACTGTACCTGGTTCATCTCGAGAAAGGATCGACAACGCCGTCTGAGCTGAAAGCAGTTCGGGCAATTTTCAACATCAACGTGTCTTGGGAACGTTATCGTCCAGTGCACCGTGACGTGACACAATGTTCGAACTGCTTGCAGTTTGGGCATGGTGGAAGGAACTGTTTCATCAAGAGTCGTTGTGCAACCTGCGGAAGTGAGCACAAAACTTAAGCTTGCAACACAAACTACGAAAACATCGAAGCGAAATGCTTTAACTGTGGTGGAGACCATTCGACCAAGAATCGGAGCTGCCGAAAACGAGCCGAGTTTGTAAAAATTCGGCAGCAAGCAACGACGAGCCACCAACCAAATCGTCGCAAAACACCACCAGCATTCACGGACGTTGATTTTCCTGCTTTGGTGTCACCAGGAGCGGGATCTGCTTGAGTGGTTCGAAATCTGCAGCTATTGCCGTTGAATCAGCGGCAAATACATAGTTTCAGATAATACAACACCTTCAGGCTTCAGTCGAGGGAAAACCTACCAACATCAAAGGATGAAGGCAGTAGTGACCTGTTTTCACTAGGGACCTATATAGGGAAATTAAATGTTCTGGGAGAAATTTCA
Organism: Culex pipiens pallens; assembly: GCF_016801865.2. Lineage (NCBI taxonomy): Eukaryota > Metazoa > Arthropoda > Insecta > Diptera > Culicidae > Culex > Culex pipiens. The sequence continues at coordinate 92,191,615 of NC_068937.1, read as the reverse complement.
AACACCCAAAGTCATTCAAATTTAAGGTTGAAAAACTTGTGTATTTTCTTGTGGCAAATGGGCAGTATTCATGATTGCTGAGAGTCGCAGGACTCTCGCCCTTTGCTATTAGCACAGAGAACAGATGTACATCACTGAACAAAAAGCGTCGAAAAACGTGTGTAAAAATTTAAACCAAGGTACGTTGAAAAGAGCTAGGGTGTGCATCATCCGCCTAGATAGCGCCACTTCAAAAATCATGATGACCTACAGTAGCAGAACATTGGACCATCCATTCACTGCACAAAACATTCCGAACGAACGACATCAGACCAATGTCCGACTGTCCTTCATCGTAGGGGTACGATTTTACGCGCAAAAGAAAATAACAAAATCAGCTGTGAAGGTAAACAAAACGAAATCAGAGTTAACATGTGGAAAGGTACTATTTTAAGCTATCGTTCAAAAAAATAATTTTTAAACAAGTTTTCTGCTATGTTTTTTTAATGTTAATGCATTTTTGCATTATTTGCAGTCAATTGAAATTGTACTGAAGTAAATTTAGTTTATAAACGAGGAAATTATTATTTTTCTGAGGAAATTATTGAGCCATAATACATTGTTAAGTCAAGTAATCTCAGCTGCGACGGTGGCGCCGCCAAGCGTATCCTTTACACCCTAATTTCTTTGATGCAAGATTGTATGCAACACATTTTTTGAGTGCTACAGTGTTTACACACAAGTTCGAGCCTAGATGTACATCTGTTCTCTGTGCTATTAGTAAGTATCCAGCAAAGCAAAGGGTATAGCATGCATTTGATACTGTCAACTCCCATTCGGCTGTGTTCTCGTCGCTGTCATGTTGTAAACTGGAGCCGAGGGAGGTCCTGTTGTGAATTCTAGGTAGAATTCGCCATCACCCAAGACACGAAGGCACGAAGGATAGACCATGTCTTGGGGGGTGAAAGCACAGAGAACAGATGTACATCTAGGCTCGAACTTGTGTGTAAACACTGTAGCACTCAAAAAATGTGTTGCATACAATCTTGCATCAAAGAAATTAGGGTGTAAAGGATACGCTTGGCGGCGCCACCGTCGCAGCTGAGATTACTTGACTTAACAATGTATTATGGCTCAATAATTTCCTCAGAAAAATAATAATTTCCTCGTTTATAAACTAAATTTACTTCAGTACAATTTCAATTGACTGCAAATAATGCAAAAATGCATTAACATTAAAAAAACATAGCAGAAAACTTGTTTAAAAATTATTTTTTTGAACGATAGCTTAAAATAGTACCTTTCCACATGTTAACTCTGATTTCGTTTTGTTTACCTTCACAGCTGATTTTGTTATTTTCTTTTGCGCGTAAAATCGTACCCCTACGATGAAGGACAGTCGGACATTGGTCTGATGTCGTTCGTTCGGAATGTTTTGTGCAGTGAATGGATGGTCCAATGTTCTGCTACTGTAGGTCATCATGATTTTTGAAGTGGCGCTATCTAGGCGGATGATGCACACCCTAGCTCTTTTCAACGTACCTTGGTTTAAATTTTTACACACGTTTTTCGACGCTTTTTGTTCAGTGATGTACATCTGTTCTCTGTGTTGAAAGGATGATAGGATTTAGTGATAATACCACAATTTTAATATTTGTCTTTCTCTCTTATTTCAGGGGATATCTGGACTGATTTCTAAGTGTTGCAGACGTCTTCCACTACACCGAATGGGGTCTTCTTTCTATCATTTCCTGTATTTTGTAAAAGGTGATGCGCCGAATGTGGACATATACTTTATCACACTTACTCCATACGGTGTGAACGTGAAATGGAGCCTAACATTTCAAAAGGGCATATAACTTTTGTAAACAATAGTGTATCCCTTTCACTCAAATGACAGTTTACATAAGGTGTGAAAGGGACACACTCTAGCCTAAAAAAGTTATGTGCCCTAATGAAATGGCAAGCACGAAATGCTGTATGTTTGCAATTGGTGCATTGGCTATTTTCAAAACAAGCTAGATTTTTCCTATTATTTTAAGATAAAATTTAGTAAAATCTATCCATCTATTTATTTTGCTATTGCTATAACTTGTCCCTTACCTCACAAACTTTAACTACTCTATTCTTCAATCTTGGAATCGCAATACATTATTGTAGAAATGTAAATGCTGAAAAAATTGGTAAGAAATTTGGGCATAACTGTTATTAATATGATTGAAGGTACGTTCAATCTGTTTTATTATATATATTAACTATTCTAGTTTGTTTGTCCTGTCCCATATTTCACAACTTCAGTTGTTTTCTTGTAAACATCTCGTTACAAGTTGGTTGTTCTGTCTAGTTGCAAAATAAGGTTTCTTTATTCTTTCTTTCTGTGTTAGTCTGTTATTCAATGTTCGATTTCATTTTACATTGTACTTATCCTATTTTTTTCTCTTTTTCTCTTTCATGTACCCCCCGCCCCCCCCCCCCCCCAAGAACTTCTGAACATTTTATCGAGATGACAACAACACTGCGTTGCAAAACTCGCCAGGAACAAGTAAGAACCCTTGTAGGATTTATCTTAAAATACAGTTCGTAATTCACTCGTTCTAAAGATTTTGAATATTTCAATGAATTTAGTTTTTTTGTTTTATGTTAGGATTAGTTGTTAAAGTGATTTCTATTCAATGCAATGATGTAATACAATTTGAAGTAAATAAAATAAATGTGATCAGTTAATAATAAAACGAAAAATACAACAAAGATAAAGAGCATTAAGCCATACCACTTCAAATAAAGACATATCTAATTAAAAAACAATATTTTAAGATTAATGATTTGAATATTACGATCGTTACATCAATAAGTCAAGTAGGGATTAAGAGTGGGTAACAGATGAGGTCTAAATTCTGGAAAGGTTAGGCAAAAAAGAATGAGGGTTAAAATGGTTCAAATACGGAGATTGATAAGTGAAAGTGAAAGGTGGTTGTCAAACGTGTCCGAGAGAGATTAAATCAGTCTTATAGCTAATTGTCCTAAGCTTACTGTTGGATACGGGATTATTTCACATCCCTATCCACAGACACCACTCACTGCCAAGCTCACATGGTGATATTCAACGATCACCATTGTTGATGCACAAAGGCATGTTCAGATGGTTGGGGATTCTCCCGAGTGCACACGTCTTTTAATGTGTTTGTTTCGTTTTGTAAATAAATGTAGTTTAAGTCTGTTGTATCGTCATTCGTGTGTTATTTTACTGACCTCCGACGGGCCGATTTACGGATGCAACACTTACTGTGAAAACATGAAAATTATAATCTAAAACAAATCCACTGTTTAAGGTGATATCAATTTATTTACTTCTCCAATAGTTGTTTAACTTAGCTTTATGTACACATTTAACCGTAATTCTGCACTTCTTGCTGTACAAGGCTACTCATTATCTAATAGATTTTTTTTTGTAATTCTTACTTGCTAATATTCTTACTATCTGCCTCCAAATCTAGTGTTTATATTTTTAGTTTTTACTTGCAAAAGCCAAACCAAGCATATGATCATCTGTATGTGTGTGGGTTCATTCAAAGGTGTGTTAATATTCTCTTTCCGGTGTTAAACAATAGTGCTAACATAAAATAAAGCTAAATTTCTCTAAGCCTAATTTGTAAAATCTAAACAATAACTTTCCGAGAGCGATTCTTCACTTTTCCGTGCAAGAAAGCAACTAAAACCTACTTCAAACTTACCCAAACTGCCTTATAAAAACTACCTACGCGCTACATAGTATACAAACAAAATGGTAGAGGTTTAATGCAACTCCTCTACACAATAAAATGTTACACAAACCAGTTTAAAATTCTTTGCTCGGGAAAGGAGACCTTATTGTTGTTGGTGTGGTATTTCGACATTAGTTTGGTTGATTTTCACTTTATAAACACTCACAGTTCCCCCGGAAATGCCTTATCATTGTTGGTAGCAAAATGCCCTTTTCACTTTGTACAGTTTAACTCCCTTTTCGCGCGCTCACTAAGTACAGATACACAACAGCTTTTCAACTTGATATTGTTTTATTTTTTGTTGGGATTTAGTTAGTACTCTTTACGCTACATGTAACTTTATGTTAGTCCTTTTTTTTATGTGTTTTCAATTTTGATTTGTACAGAAAATGTGTGTTTATGCGATTTTATAATTGAGGATCCGCAAGATTTTTGCATTTCGTGCATAAATCTTGCTAATTTGTGGGATAACTCAAACTGGGTCGTTGAGGAGCGTGACTAAAGGTGTTTTTTAGAAGTAAATTTCAACCCAAAACTGTTTTTTTATCGCGGTCAAACGGAACACGCTGTATGTTAAATGTTATTTATTTTTAAAAAAACCATTCTTCAACTCGAAGAAATAATAAAAGACAACATAAAAAAAAATCAGATTTCGCAATCTGTCCCCAAACGGGAGGTTCCACCAACGAGCTGACCCAGCGAGCAAATCGCGACCAAGCGAGGAAGCCGACCTTGCTGCCGCTGCTCCCCCTCCAAACCAACCTGTAATTATTTGATGAACGGATTCACCAGCTGCGTGTCACCGACGGTGTGATGATGGTACGGATTCCACGTGTTTGTGCTGGCCGACGTCGGTGCCTGTTGCTGCTGCTGCTGCTGTTGGGAGGTCGCTTGTTGTTGCTGCTGTTGACCTTGCTGTTGCTGCTGCTGCTGCTGGGGGGCTTGTCCTTGCTGTTGAGTGGCCAGCTGCGCTGGCGGCTTCTGATCTACGAGTTCACCCGGTTCGTTGGTTCCCGTGCCGCCGCCGGCGTTGATCGAGTGGATCGACGAGTAGTGCCGCTTTAGGTAGAGCTCGGAGTTGAAGTGCTTTTGGCAGATTGGACAGCAGACGGCCGTTGGGTTGTGGATGAGGCGCATGTGCTGGCGGAGGTTCGATACGTTCGAGTAGAGTCGTGAGCATACCGGGCAGCAGCGTGGCGTTAGGCAGTTGGTTTTGTCCTCGTTGGAGCGCTGCGATCGGCTGCTGCTTCCTCCGCCGGTTCCGCCGCCACTACTCGACTTGCCCTTGTACTTGACGGTTTGCTGTCCAGACTGCTGTTGGTGTTCCGAATTGACCGATATGTTGTCCAGTGATTTGTCCATCCAGCTGCTGTCCTCTTCGGATTTGTACTCGTGCTGGACGTGCTGCTGCTGTTGTTGTTGTTGCTGTTGCTGCTGCTGCTGGTGGCCAGAGCTGCTCGGTTGCGTCGGAGTTTGCGTGAAGGTAGCTACAATGTGAGGCGGTGAAGTAAACAGTTCCATTTCAAACAACCCGTAACTTACCCGCGTTGATCTGCCCCATGTGGGTCATGTTGTTGCGCGAGTTGCTCTTCTCCGTGAAGTTGTCCATGCTGCAGTACTGCGGCGACTGGTGGTTGGTCGTTTCCGCGTCCAGATACTCGACCATCTCCACCTTGGGCTCTACGTTGGAGGAACCTGTGCGTTGAGGAACGAATTATCCAAGGCAAAGATAAGGGCCCCGCACTACTACTCACCGCTGCCATCGGACTGGATCTGCGTCTCGACGACGGTCGCAGTTTTGATACGCTTGATGTTGAGGCCGACCACCTGGCCGCCGCCGCCAAGATCACCGGTGTCAACGGGACGCTTGCGGCACAGCTCGTCCAGCAGCTGTACGTTCTCCGCGGTTATGATGGTCTCCTTGTCGTCGATGATGACCTTGCGCCCGATCGGGGCCATGTGGCTCACCGCAGGTTGGGGGGTTGGTGCGGCCGGAGGCATCGCCAGCTCAGTCTGCGGATTGAAAACTTTCAAAATCTTCTTTCTTGAAGCAATACTCTACACTTACGTTATTCTCCTTGCTGAGACCCCGAATCTGCAGGCCCTCGGCCGTTTTAATGAAATCCTTCAAATTCTCGTTGGTTATGTGGACCTCCCCCAGATACATGTACTCCAGAATCGCCTTCAGCACATCGAACTTGACGTCATTCATGAAGAACACCGGATGAGGGGAAGGATTTTTCTGTAAGATAAAATCTCAAAATGTTAACCAATCAACCTGCTCAACCCAAACACCCACCTTCAGCAGCTCCTTGAAGAACGGACTGCACGCAAACAGCACCAGCTTGTGCGCCGTCAGCTTCCGGCCCTCGCACGCAAACGTAATGTCCACCAGGTCGTCGTCCTCCCGCAGCTTCTCAAACTGGGTGCTCACGTTCTTCTGGAAGTTGTTCCACTTCAGGTAGAACAGCTCGTCGTTGCTGTTCACGAACGACTTGTCCACCAGCCCTGTCGACGCCATCGTCCCGAGCAATCCGTCCGGAAGACGTTCCGAGACTTTTCACCTCCCAAAACAAAGTTTTTTTTTGCCAATCGTCCCTCTTCCAAATCACACACTCGCGAGTTTCCTATCGATACGCGGCTTGCGGCCACCGCCAAATTATGCTGCTGCAGTCGTTGTCGAGCGGGCCAACATTTTTCCACCAGAATTGCAAACCATTAAAATTGTAATTATATTTTTCAGGAGCCAGGAAAAAAATGACAATAACTATTATGATGGCTGTGGGATGGATGCAGCGCGAACCGAAAACGGAGCCGAGGAGAAGAGGACAAAAACGGCACTGAACGCACTGCTAATGACAGCTGTCATTAGGGGTGCGGTCAATGGCGGGCGAAGGCCCGAACTTGGTGAAGTGCGGTTGATGATGGTCGGGGATGGGGGGTTGCTAAATTTGTACGCATTTTGAACAAAAAGAAAAAAAAAAACGTTACTTTATCCACCTTAAAGGCTAGTATGCAGATCGGAAGGAAAGGGGTCAAGAAACAGCTTTACGAACAGCAGAACAAAGGAGAGGGAGCGATTTCTTGGGGCTTTTCTTCACCCTCTCTGACTTGCTTGCGCTGCCGCTGCTGCCCATTTGATTTTTTCTTGACCGGTTCCTTCCGAAGTGCGTATACCGCTTAAGGGCCGGTATATGCTGTTCAAAAGAAAGGGGGTCAAGAAACAGCTTTACGAACGGCAGAACAAAAGAGAGGGAACGTTTTCTTGGGGCTTTTCATCACCCTTGCTGGCTTGCTTTCGCTGCCGCTGCTTCCCGTTTGAAATTTTTCTTGACCGGTGTCTTCCGAAGTGCATACCTTACATAAGGTGGTTGATGCCTTCCTCACAATAGGTCTATTCCCGTACTGCAGAATTCTGCAATTCTGCACAAAAACGGCAGCAGAGCGTTCCCGTACTTTTCTGCAACAAAAGTAACTTTTCTTCCAGGCAGAACTTCTGCAATGAGAGAGGCTGAAGTTGCAGCAAAACCGTTCCCGTACTTTTCTGCAAGCTCTCTCTTCTCTTTCGTGTTGAAAAGTAACTGCAAGTTGGTGTGAGTACACGCTTAAATAAAATTTGCAAGTTGGGTTAAATCAAGCATTTTATTATTATGTAGTTGTAATAAATTTGATGTTTTATTATTACTAAATTTAAGTAGTCTTTTTGAAGGGACGTTTGTATATTTGGAATTGATGGATTTTGGGGTATTTTATTTAATGTCTGGTTTCATTGTTTAAGGATTGATTTTTGATCTTAAATTGTTTTTGAACAGACTGTGTTAAAATAATACACACAAAAAAATATTACTGTAATGACAAAAGTAACTTAATTTTAATTTAAAAAGCTGGCAAAATTTGCTCGATGGAAAGTTTTTTTCTTGTGTTAAAAATTATTACTTTTACTGGTAAAGTTTTTAAAAATCTCTTCACTAACTGATTTAAAAGTCTTAACTTTTAATTCGACTGTATAATTTCTTTCATTTTGACGTTCTCGTATAACCGAGTACGCCTAAGTCCCAATTGTAAACAAATACTTTGGTGGGTCCGGTGCACCGCGTTGGTGCTGGTGAGTCTAGGACGCAAAGCAAAGCTGACGCGGAAACCTTTGTGAGCCAAACAGCAGCAGCGGAACGCCTTCGAAGGAAGGTGGTGCGGGTGCGGGACGGAGTCGAGTGCTCGAAAAGGACAAGGCCAGCTTCCTGCAGGAACTGCAAGCTGTTCCGGGACCGGAATGGTTAAAGGAAGCTTGGGTACTTTGTGGGGTTTGTGATTATTTTTGTTTGTTTTTGTAGGATGGAAGGTAGGAATGTGGATTCGCGCCGGTTGTATTCGGTGGTGGTGGCCCGGGATTGAAGGTTGAAGGCAAGGGGTAGGACAGTAAGTGATTTTGAGACATTTTGAATAACATTGAGTCAAATTGAGCCACTCTCGTTACTCAGAATTTCTCAATCTTCACAAAGGACGTAACGAATTTTGACACTGACATTTCGAATCTGACAGTGGCAATTCGCACACCATAAAAACAATTTCGTGCGGGATTTTTTCCGCGCCACAATTAAATCGACGGAACAAGTTCCTGGTTCTAGTAGGCAATTCCGTTCCACGATGGATGACGTGATAGGTTCCACCGGGAGAAGAACAGGACACGATTTCGTTTCAGATGGTTGGCCGGAACTGCCTTGCTGGAACCGACACGAAAAAGCTAGGTATCGGCTACTGGTGGTCCGGAATCGGAAACTGTCACCGCAGGAAGCTCTCACAGTTTCGTAGTAGAAGGTAACGGCTCCGTTGCCAGATTTATTTGCCAAACTTGACATTGAAATAGCTAAGCTCTCTTTTACTCTGTAGGAGAATGAAATTACCGATAAAAGCCATCGGGACATTAGGGAAGAGTGACGGTTTTAGCAGGTAATTATGATCAAGATCGGCAAGGAAACGGATGAGAAGAAGGCTAACCATAATTCGCAACCCGACCTCGACGAGGAAAAAGCTAGAGAGCCTGGAGCTTATTAGAGAACGGACATCTCAAACCAAAAGTACCAATCGAAGCACGAGAACTGTCAAACGGAGGTACCAATCGAGCAAAATCCTTTGTCTTATGCTCGATTGGTACCTCCGTTTGACAGTTCTCGTGCTTCGATTGGTACTTTTGGTTTGAGATGTCCGTTCTCTAATAAGCTCCAGGCTCTCTAGAAAAAGCGGGCCAACGCCACCGACCGAACTCAAAACAAGTGGGACCAATTTGACCTGGAGCTCTGGCGAATATGTTCATTGAGGCGGAAGAAAACAAAATGGCTAGAACAGCGCGAAGGTTAACGATGGTCATTGAGAAACAGAGACAAGCATCAACGTCTTAATGCATATCCCAATTAAAAGCACCTTCTCTCGGGGCAATAATTTCCAGGTTCCGGAAAACTCCCACAGCAACAAGCTTACTGACCCATGGTTCATCAGATATGTAATATTCCTTGTAATATTCAGTCTTTAATCGTACCGGTGACCAGCGTCGCGTTTCCTTGGCACAGCACCACAAGTGACCAGCCATTGCCGGACGCCAAAGGTGATCTCATCTCGATCGGGAAGATTTGCCTTTTCGGGAAGTTCTTTTGATCGATCATTTTGGCCAGACGTTACATAAATGTGGGTATTGACGGCGTGTTACGACGGTAGGCGATTCGTTCGATAAACAGCTTTGAGTTTGGCCAAGTTACAGAAGCCGTCCAAGACAGGTTCCAACCTTGAACATAAAATTTGGGCCGCTCTCCTTTGTTCCACCGGAAAGTTGCTATTTCCAAAGCGCCTAGGAGAACTATCAGTAGCCGCAATGGGTGTAGCCCCCGGTAGGCCACAATTTACTGCCAACTGGTCACCAGCAATGCCGGAGCCAAAGTCGGAGCGGTTGAGTTTGCGGGAGCCAGCTTGCCACCAAGTTGAGAACCGCCTCGTGGCCGCATTTGACGATCTCGAGCCGCACCATTCCTTGGAACTGCATCATCGTCGCCGGGTTGTCACTCCGGAATGGTTCCGTCCACTGCGGAATCAACTCAAAATAGCGGAACTTGCGCAGCATCTCGGCAGATTTCGAGCTGAAAAATATTTCCTAACCAAACATTTTTGTTAACACGCACATCTGTCAAAATGTATATTCAATCATTCCGTAACCTGGTTTAAAATCGTCCAGGAGGAAAATTGAGTAACTTTGAGTAACATTGAGTCAATTTGAGAATTTGAGTCACTCAGTTACTCACTGTCCTACCCCTTGGTTGAAGGTCAATTCCCGCGAGGATTGGGGCGAGATTATCGAGGAGATGGCGCTGCCGAAGCCGTTGAAGAAGATTAACGTCTGGTTTTTGGACAAGTACGAGAAAGTTAATTTTCACGGTGAGAAGAAGGATCCGACGAAGAGGAGGACGATGAGAAGCGGCATAATCGGAGGTGGTCAGCGCAGATGTTACACTCGATGCCGGCGTTTTACTACACCGGTGAGTATTGAGAATGTGTGCAGTGGTTAGCCAACTTCACTTACTTCGATCTCTTTTAGCAACTTTCCACCCACAAACGCTCACCTCACGACGGCGCAGCTCCAGCTGAATGAACCTGGACAGCGAGCCGGAAAATCTGTCATTCTCGAAGGAGGATGAAGTGCTCAAAATCGAATTCTGTTCCAAGGATCTCATCAATCCCATGTTCCGGATTCGCTTTCAGGATCGAGATCTCCCCGTTCAAGCACTTCACTCCCCAATCGGGAAACGTCGACCACCCTTCCCGAAACAACGGCCAACTCCTCCAAGACTGTTCTGATGAAGGCCGGCAACGTGACCATCCTGTTCTCTACGCTGCTGTCGCGCATCGAAACGTCCATCCGGAACCGTCCAGCCTGGGGTCTTCGGAAGTGACCGGTGGCGTACCGAAAGAATCGGTACAGCTTGGACTCTGATGTTGGCCAACCTTGAGCAGAAGCGTTAAATACAATAAAAAAGTGTTTTTTTTAGCATGCCGTTTTGAACTTTTAAAAATAATTATGAAAATCAAGCTAATTTTTTGAAATTATCACTGTAGTATTAAATGTAGTTTATTCTTGCCATAAAAGGTTTCCTTTCCAATAAAAAGTAAAACACTTTTACCGATACAACGATTTTGTTCCATAAATGCATGGCAGTATCAAAAACTTTCCAACTTTTAAATTAAAAAGTTTGAACTTTCTACGAATATTCACCAACGCGAACTTTTAATCCAACGAGCGATCTTTTTAAATTTAGAGTATTTTTTCTTTGTGTGTAGGTAAATTTAATTGGCAAATAATGAATTGTACCAGTGACGGAGCTACCAATTTGTATTCTTATATGAACCAAAATGTTAAATGTATTTTGTTGAACTTTCAAAGAAGGAATCATAAAAAGGTATTAGACTATACCAAACAATTAATAAATATAATTGATTATATAATTGATCACCATACAATTTTTGCTGAAACATATGTAACGTTGTTTACACATCATATTTTATATTATTTAAAATTGATATACATTTTATTAAAAATTATACGGTACACTCTGCACCACAATTCTTAAATTCTTAAAGTCTTAAATTCTTAAATTCCTAAATTCTTAAATTCTTAAATTCTTAAATTCTTAAATTCTTAAATTCTTAAATTCTTAAATTCTTAAATTCTTAAATTCTTAAATTCTTAAATTCTTAAATTCTTAAATTCTTAAATTCTTAAATTCTTAAATTCTTAAATTCTTAAATTCTTAAATTCTTAAATTCTTAAATTCTTAAATGCCGCCATCTTGAATCATAAAAAATACACATATTTTGGAGTGATATTCTAGGTTAGAAACGCATATTTAGAGGATTTAGAGATTAGAAATTTTGAAGAGGTCTTCGGATAACAGAGTACAAACTGTATTTATTTTTTATAATTGAGTTTTTAATTTTTTTATATACAAAATTTTCAAATTTTATTTTTTTTTCAAATTATAATTTCTTTGGATTTTTTAACTGTAGATTTTGAATTTTTGATGTTCTAAACTCTTAAATATTCAAACTTTTGATTTTTTATTTCGAATTCAAAATATTGGAATTTTTGAGGTCTGAACTAGGGTCTGAACTTTTATAATTTTCAGCCTTATTTTTTTTATAATTTGATTTTTTTAAACTAAGCTTTTTTTAATTTTAAACATTTTGAATTACTAAATTTTTAATTATTTGAATTTTTTAAGCTTTGAATTTGTGATTATTTTTTTTCTGATATAAATTTTTGCATTTCAAATTTCTCAAATATCTGATTTATTTTTTTTAGTTTCTCAATAAAAAAATCTTAGTTTTTTTTTAATATTTTTATTAATGAATTTCTTAATTTCCGAGTTTCTAAATTTATGTGTTTCCATATTTTTGAGTTTGTGATTCATTTACTTTCTAATATTTTTCAATTTTGCTGCGTCACCGTTGTTCTTCCATGTGACATCCATAATTTATTTATGTTATCCTGAATAAAAAATGCTTCAAATGGTCTGCTATCAAAACATGTATTTATGATCCCTTCTATATTAAACCTTTGTTTGTCATTTTTTTAATTATATTTGTTGAACTTACCTGCAACTCTCATTTCTATTTTTTTACCTGATGTAAAAGTTTTGAATTGTTTCCAATGTATAATTTCTACCTAAGCATAAGTCGTCGCATAAGCATCTTTTAAATAAAAAGTTGAGTTTCATAAAACAATAAGTCCCCGTTCTAGAGGTAAACTTCCTTCAATTAAATTTTTGTCAATCCCTTTTTTTTAGTAATAAAAAAAACTTTAATACCCAATTTGAGTAAATCCCCTCAACTGTGTACAATATTGCAGAAAAAGTACTGGAACGCGCTACCCAGGCAAAAGTTTTGCGGCTTCTCTCCTTGCAGAACTTCTGCAAAAGAGAGAGATGAAGAGAGCGTGCTGAAAAGTACGGGAACGTGCTGCAAAAAAGTGACTTATGCTGGCTGCAGAATTCTGCAGAAGCTGCAGAAATTCTGCAATTCTGCAGGTACGGGAATAGACCTAATAATATACTTTTGATAGGGTTATCAATCTTCAATCTTTTAGGCACAACGGAAAGGTCTTTTGATTACACATCTTACGATGGGTCGCTTTGATGGATCCGCTTATCTTTTTTATCAGAATATCTGATCAGAAATTTTTGTTGAATATAATCAACGCCGATTTTGCGTTGAAACAAACCTTGATTTTCTCAATTCCACAAAAATCTTTTGTTGTTTTGAAAAAGTTGCTTTGACGTTTAGCGTTGATTCAACAAAAATTTTGATTTTCAAATCAACAAAACGTTTTGTTGATTCAAATATGTCTTATTTTTCTGCGTGTATGAATAACACTTATGTGCTCATAACTTTTGATAGGGTGATCAGATCTTCACAGTTTTGGACTCGTTAGAAAGGTTTTTTGATTCCTATCCAACGATGGGTCACACCGTTTTCATAGAAATATCTGAGATCCAGCCTAAAAAAAAGTGTATAAATAACACTTTTGAAGTACTTTACTAAACTTCACAATTTTCAATAGGGACCCCAAGACGAATCGAATGAGACCAATTGGTTCAAATCGGTTCAGCCAGTGCTGAGATAATTGAGTGAGAATATTTCGGTGCACACATCCACATCCAAACACACACACAGACATTTGTTCAGTGTTTGAGTCGATATGTATACGTAAAGGTTGGTCTAGGAGCTCGTATTAGGAAGTTCATTTTCGAGTGATTTTATAGCCTTTCCTCAGTAAGGTGAGGAAGGCAAAAAAGAAGCTCATGAGGCCGAATCTAAAAACGCAGAATCTTTAAATCCTCAGAATCAAGTAAAAAAGAGGGAAAAGCCATAAAAATAACCATTTAATTTTCTGGCAAACAAAATAAAAATAAAACTTTCTAGGCCTAGTGAAAAAAAAATATAATTAACCCAAACATGACGATCTTCTCGTCACAGTGTCCTGATGCAAACAATCATCAACGCGACATCAACCCATCGAAAACTATTCTTTCTCTACATTTCTTAAATCACACTTTGCAAAAAAAACACATTCTACAAAAATACCCTCATCTCATCAAACAACCCTCACCCATGTATGCATACTTTCCAAAAACCTTATTATTACAAACCAAGAAAATTCAGAAATCAATTAAATAAAACTTTATCTATAGCCCTTCCAACCAACGACAATAATTATATTTCAGAAATTAAAATAATAAAAAAAACCCAATATAAATCCATTGATATAATAATCCAATATTGTTTATGGAATCAACATTTAAGAAATAAAATTCCTATGATTTTAACATTCACAAACAATTTTCACTATAATATATCTTAAACCCAATCCTATAAAAAAAATAGAACCAAAAAATTCTAAATTTGAAAAAAACTAAAAAAAACTCAAAAGTTTTAAGTTGAAAAATTCATTTTAGAAATTTGAAAACTTGGAGATCTAGGGATTTGGAAAATACCTAAAAACACTGTTCGAACCGAGGTTCAAACTCGATTATCCAAAGTCCTCGTCAAAATTGAACTCCGGATAATCGAATCACATTTTTTTTATTTTTCTCAAAGTTTGGGTCTCCAACCGAAAATATGACTCAAAAAATGCTACAAAACTACCTGAATTTCTTTATTTAAAACGGCGGTAAAACAGTGCTATTTAAAATTTTAAGTATTTAAGAATTTTAGAATTTTAAAGATTTAAGAATTTAAGAATTTAGGAGATTTTAGAATTTTAGAATTTTAGAGTTGAAGTGGCAAATGGGCAGTATCCATGATTGCTGAGAGTCGCAGGACTCTCGCCCTTTGCAATTAGTAAGTATCCAGCAAAGTAAAGGGTATAGCATGCATTTGATACTGTCAACTCCCATTCGGCTGTGTTCTCGTCGCTGTCATGTTGTTAACTGGAGCCGAGGGAGGTCCTGTTGTGAATTCTAGGTAGAATTCGCCATCACCCAAGACACGAAGGCACGAAGGATAGACCATGTCTTGGGGGGTGAAAGGATGATAGGATTTAGTGATAATACCACAATTTTAATATTTGTCTTTCTCTCTTATTTCAGGGTCTGAGTTCTAAGTGTTGCAGACGTCTTCCAATATACAGAATGGGGTCGTCTTTCCTGTATGTTTAAAAAGGTGGATTTTAAGAATTTAGAAATTTAAGAATAGGGTCCTAAAGCCCTATGTTAATTTTGTGTGCAACGGTATAAAAATACGTTTAAAAACCACTCCTGATCCTCGTCCTGATCACTTTTTTTGAACTTTAATGCAAAACAAAAATTACGAGACAAAATTTTACGATGGATCAACTACAACAAAAATTTAATTTGGTAATACACTGAAACCCCGATGGTTTAACACATATTGTTGTCAAAAGAACGGAGTCACTTTTTAGATTGACACTCTCTTTACACAGAGTTCACACCATAGACTTATGTTCACACTTGTGACCAATAGAGAGCCTGGAGCTTATTAGAGAACGGACATCTCAAACCAAAAGTACCAATCGAAGCACGAGAACTGTCAAACGGAGGTACCAATCGAGCATAAGACAAAGGATTTTGCTCGATTGGTACCTCCGTTTGACAGTTCTCGTGCTTCGATTGGTACTTTTGGTTTGAGATGTCCGTTCTCTAATAAGCTCCAGGCTCTCTAGTGACCAATCGTTTGGTTTGATAGTAAGTTGAGTCCCGTCAAGGTCCCGTGTAAAAAGTGACAGTTCGTCACATTCTAGTTTGAAGTTCGGACTAATCAATTTTAAATGGCACTCAAGCGTCAAAACCTATCAAAACCAGCTGTCAAGCTGATGTTGACATTTCAATTCCATTGTTTGACGATTTCCGAGCACGTGTTTTTGACAGCATTCAGTCGTTTCGTTTAAAGAATTAGGAATCGCTCATTCGAATGCAATCTGTACTTTAAGTTTTTTTTTTTTTTTTTATTTCCCATTAGTGGACCCCCGGTCTGCAACCAACGAAGAACATTGAACGCACTTTTTTTCTGTCACATCTCGTTGTCAAATTTGTGTATACACAAAAACTTGTAGCCGTTTTGCGCGCTTCGCCGTCGTAGTTTTTTTTTTTTTCAAATAATATTGTGCAAGTTAATTATTTCCAATAGTTTTTCGTAATAAAATGTGTCTTTCCTCTATTTATAAAGGTATGTTTTTAAAACGTTAAATTATTTTCCTCAATCGTTTTTTATGTTGCATTAAAATGATTAAAATTATACTTATTTGAACATTGAGATCACCTATGAAAGACAAAATTCGGTTCAACAACCGTACAAATAACTCTGGGATTGTTTAAATTTTTGTTTAAAAATAAGTAACTCTAATTTTGGTTTTGGTTCACAGAAAGATTGGTATTACATTATTAAGACTCAGTAACTATCTCTAAAAAGTATGAATCAGCTTGAAAGTGATGCAATCCTGATAAGGATAAGCATTCATAGTTGCTGAATAATTGAAAAATCGACGCCAACATTTCAAAAAGCATCATGTACACACCATGCGTTTTGAGAAAAACGCAATTGAATGTTGAGCATCCATTTTCAATTCCCATTTTATTATAAAAGCAAAATAAGATGTTCTAATAATAACAAACGATGAAAAACGTTGCTTTTATTGATACTTGATCATCCAGATTCAATAAAACATTATTTCCGTAATTTTATTCGAGTAAAACAAACATAACTTCTTTTGAAATCACCAACGTCTATATCACCCTGCTGTCATTGAGGGGGGCGCTTTGTTATGATTCGTTTTTCTTCGCCGAATGTACATGGCACTTTGTTCATGTAGCTTTTTTTCCGTCACGAAGTTTAAGTAGTCTTTTGTTTGACAGGTTGACAGGGCTATATAAACAGGGACTGCTGATGGCAGAGATTTTGTTTATGTTACTTTATTTAAAATCATGATTAAACAGACTTTACTGAAGTAACTTTTGCTCATTTTTGGTGGAGAGGTAGTTTATTAGGAGTACTTTCAGAATATGCAATAACCCAGAAAGTGTCAAAATGTACATGATGCCTTTTGAAATGTTACCGTCGAAATACACCCTCATGAACTCCGCCGTTTTGGGGATGCGCCGTTTTTCTCCAAACTGCCACCAGCGCCACTGGCCCTAGTGGTGAATAGCGGAACTAACTGATATAGAATTTCCATCCAAGCGGAAGAATTTCCATCCAAGCGGAAGCAAATAAATGAACAATTTGTGCAATTTCGATCCCTTGAGTTAAATATAGTATAGTATCTTTTACGTTGTAATAGAAAAAAAATATCTATCGTTATTATTTGAGCAGCAATAAATTAAAAGAAAATCTTATATAAAAAAAACTATCTATCCCAGTCGGTTCTTTTTAAAACGACCCATGCGACAATGTAAACGCTCAAATCTGATTTAAACGTCAATCTATCGAAGCAAAATGATAAAATTAAGTTTGACCGGAAGATTTGAAAACAAATAACCTACCTGCGTTCAAGAAATGTAACTATTTTACCATATTTTGGCAAAGTTGCCAATTTTTGGCCACACAGAATCTTGCTCAAATTTCGCATGGAGTTAGTACACATACTAACCAACATCAGAAAAATATTTTCGAGTGGGCGAATTGTAAACAAAGTACCCGCCGTTTGACAAATATTACTATTTTCCCATATTTTGGCAAAGTTGCCAACTTTGACGATTTTTCAGAATTTTTGGCCACACAGAATCTTGCTCAAATTTCGCATGGAGTTAGTACACATACTAACCAACATCAGAAAAATATTTTCGAGTGGGCGAATTGTAAACAAAGTACCCGCCGTTTGACAAATATTGCTATTTTCCCATATTTTGGCAAAGTTGCCAACTTTGACGATTTTTCAGAATTTTTGGCCACACAGAATCTTGCTCAAATTTCGCATGGGGTTAGTACACATACTAACCAACATCAGAAAAATATTTTCGAGTGGGCGAATTGTAAACAAAGTACCCGCCGTTTGACAAATATTGCTATTTTACCTCATTTTGGCAAAATGCCAACTTTGACGATTTTTCAGAATTTTTGGCCACACAGAATCTTGCTCAAATTTCGCATGGGGTTAGTACACATACTAACCAACATCAGAAAAATATTTTCGAGTGGGCGAATTGTAAACAAAGGACCCGTTGTTTGACAAATATTACTATTTTCCCATATTTTGGCAAAGTTGCCAACTTTGACGATTTTTCAGAATTTTTGGCCACACAGAATCTTGCTCAAATTTCGCATGGGGTTAGTACACATACTAACCAACATCAGAAACATATTTTCGAGTGGGCGAATTGTAAACAAAGTACCCGCCGTTTGACAAATATTGCTATTTTACCTCATTTTGGCAAAATGCCAACTTTGACGATTTTTCAGAATTTTTGGCCACACAGAATCTTGCTCAAATTTCGCATGGAGTTAGTACACATACTAACCAACATCAGAAAAATATTTTCGAGTGGGCGAATTGTAAACAAAGTACCAGCCGTTTGACAAATATTACGATTTTCCCATATTTTGGCAAAGTTGCCAACTTTGACGATTTTTCAGAATTTTTGGCCACATAGAATCTTGCTCAAATTTCGCATGGGGTTAGTTCACATACTAACCAACATTAGAAAAATATTTTCGAGTGGGCGAATTGTAAACAAAGTACCCGCCGTTTGACATATATTGCTATTTTCCCATATTTTGGCAAAGTTGCCAACTTTGACGATTTTTCAGAATTTTTGGCCACACAGAATCTTGCTCAAATTTCGCATGGAGTAAGTTCACATACTAACCAACATCAGAAAAATATTTTCGAGTGGGCGAATTGTAAACAAAGTACCCGCCGTTTGACAAATATTGCTACTTTACCTCATTTTGGCAAAGTTGCCAACTTTGACGATTTTTCAGAATTTTTGGCCACACAGAATCTTGCTCAAATTTCGCATGGAGTTAGTACACATACTAACCAACATCAGAAAAATATTTTCGAGTGGGCGAATTGTAAACAAAGTACCAGCCGTTTGACAAATATTACGATTTTCCCATATTTTGGCAAAGTTGCCAACTTTGACGATTTTTCAGAATTTTTGGCCACATAGAATCTTGCTCAAATTTCGCATGGGGTTAGTTCACATACTAACCAACATCAGAAAAATATTTTCGAGTGGGCGAATTGTAAACAAAGTACCCGCCGTTTGACAAATATTGCTATTTTCCCATATTTTGGCAAAGTTGCCAACTTTGACGATTTTTCAGAATTTTTGGCCACACAGAATCTTGCTCAAATTTCGCATGGAGTCAGTACACATACTAACCAACATCAGAAAAATATTTTCGAGTGGGCGAATTGGCGCCGTTTGACAAATATTGCTATTTTACCATATTTTGCAACAACTGCATAGCAACGTATATCAGCCCAGCAAATTTTCTAAGTTGATTGTAGATGACGGCCGTTTTACTTTACTTAACTATTCTAAGCTAAGTGATTGTAGATAGGCCATTGTTATACTGCGTGAAGTACTCGCTTGCTATTTGCTTCTAATGCTTGGTTTCTAGAAATGTTAAATGAGTTACGTAATAAACGAACGCTCACGCATGCCGTAGTAATGTTTCTACTCGCCACCAGGATGCGTCGCAACAACCGCAATGTCTGTAGGTTCGAAAACCAAATTTTGGATGTACAGATCTGGGTGCTGAAAAGACAGAATGCGTAACGTGATTTCCGAATGATCCCCACTGCTCCTCACTAATACAACTGCGCTACAGCTATAAACATAAACAAAGTAGGAGGCTGTGTTCAAGCTCAAGCGTGACATATTTTTTGTTGCTGAAGTGACTTTTGAAACATTTTGGATCTGTTGATTTTAAAGTTTTCGCTGAAAATGTAAGTGCTTTGTGCTTTTTTGTTCGTATACTAAGCGATGGGCGGCCAAAAGAGTCCTTCTTTGTTTTCCACGAGACGAACAATCGCGTCAGAAGTGGGTGGAATTTTATGAATCTGAAGAGCAACCGAATGGGAGTTCCGTGATTTTGTAGCATTGAAGCGCAGTGATAATATCGGAGTAAGTTTATTCAATATTATTTAGCTGGTGCCATTCATAGTTATTGATAACGCATCGCTAACATTTCAAAAAACGTCATGAACATAGGTTTTGCGTGAGACATAGCGCTTATTTAAATGTTAGTGACAAATTATGCCAATCTCGATTCCAACCCTCGTCATAAACTGTGTTGACTTCGAATACCTCAAAAGTTCGACGCCCTCGACTTTTTTATTCCTGACAAAATAAATCATAGATCGATTACAATACTTGCCACTTCTTGGTATCATTTTTCAAACAGTAAATTGGTTCCGCTTTGACAGTTCTAAATTGAGGCCGCTTTGCGGACCACTATTCTGCACCCAGGTACAGATAATTGCATCTGCATCTAGAAGGCGTCGACGGATCTGTCAATGCGTTCCCGCTTAAAAAGTTACGCGGAAGTTTTTTTTTAAAGTGGCCTCAAAAGGCTTTCGCTCTCGAAGTGGCACCGTGCAAATTCCGCGAGGTTTTTGAGGTGCTGTTCCGCGCGTTCGGTGGTGGTGACGTTGTGGCGATTCCGCGTTGCGCGTTTTGGTGGTGGTTGCTATTCGCCAAGTCGGAAGCAGTTCACGAGGTCGGTCGGGAGTGGCGACGCGGGTTTTTGTTAAAACTGTCCGCGTACCACGCGGAAAGACTATCCAAAGAACAATGATGCCACTTGAAGTTCTGCTGTTTCCTGCATCGACTGTTGACAGCTGAACTGCCACGAGTGAGCCCAGCGGTGTTGCTACGATGCCGTTGGTGAATAGGGTGATCCATTCGTTCCCAACAGCAATTTTCATTATCAGTACCAAAAACCATGAATTTTGATACCAATATTGCCCAAAATCATATGGTTCGGTAAATGTCCCCCCGGGGGAACCGGGGGGTGAGGCAACTCCGAAGAGTTGCGCAGTCCTCACCCCCACACGGTTGCTGTTCCGTCTGTCTCCCGGTTCTGCTCGGTCTCTCTCCCGCTGTAGCTCTGTCTCTCTCTCCCGCTGCAGTTATGTCTCTCTCCCGGTACGGCTCTGTCTCTCTCCCGGCACGGCTGTCTCTCTCCCGACACGGCTCTGTCTCTATCACGGTGCTGCTTTGGTCTATTATCGGTGCTGCTCTGGTCTCTCTGCTGCTGCTGCTGCTGGTGGTGTTGCCGGTCCGACGTCTGAGACGTGAGTGATGGTTTGAAAACTGGGGCAAATTAATTTATAGTTTCGCGGTCCCTCTACTTCCCCTCCTTTATCGCGCCCGACACCGATCGCGTTGCTCAGTTGATTTTCCCCTCAAAATAGGTACTTGACCTTCCCGTCCGTGCAAATTGCTGAATAAATTTCGAATCGAATGGTGCCAAAATCGTGCCATTTCGAATTGTCTGAGAGGAGATATAAGCGTTCAAAATCTTACAAGTTAACTTTTGGCCTGCGGCCCGGGTTTTTTGGAATGGCACCCCAGTACCTTCGAGAAAGACGTAGTTTACGTCAAAATTACTCATTTTAATTGCATGTTTTAAATGTTTTAACTATGTTTAGTCAAACTTATTTTGTAGTAAAACGATAGAGTAAGTCTTCCCCTTTCGATTGGTGGTTAAATCTTCTGGATTAATCGATAGGGAAAAAAGATATAAGCGTTGGAAATTTCGAAGCATCGGAAGAGGGCTTTGGTCTCGGAACACGGGTCAATCCGAGGATTGTACCCTTGAGTGAGTGTGGTTGGATGTCTGAGAGTATGTGGGATCGAGTGTTTTTACTGTAGTTAGGTAGGATTTATTTATAATTTTAAAAGTCAGCAATCTTAAATTGCGCATTGTACACTATAAATACCAAAACTCCACCAGTTCATGTTGAACATTTTAACTTTAAAGTTAGAAAAGCAATTATGCTGAGTCTCTTAACATGTAAAAATCCCCGGACAAACCGACAAAATAAAAAAAAAATTGATGTATTGAAAAAAAAAGAAGTATTTTCGCACGCGTGTAACGCTTTGAATCGAATTTCTGAACTGGCCCCCAGTATAGTAAGTAAAGACATAGTTCTATGTCAAAACAATACTCTTTAACTGACAGTCACGATGGAGTTCTAGAATAAGAAGGCCATGTTTTTGAAATGTTACGAGGGATTGGGTCCAAAAATATAAAATTTTGCGTTACGTGATAAAAGACGCTCCCTTATATTTCAGCTGACGAAATGTTTTTACAGGTCGAATCCCCCCAGACTTTTCAAGAAATAATAATTTGAGTTAACTCTTTCGTGAGATTTAGTGGCTCTTAAAAGGGCCGTTTGTTTAGATAAGTCGCAGCAACAGGTGTTTACTTCGAAGAGGTGTACTTGGTCACGGCCTTCGTCCCCTCGGACATGGCATGCTTGGCCAACTCTCCGGGCTCTGGGTTCACAATGAATGTCATGATGTTCATGGCTTTGGACGAGGTTCCCGTTTCCAGGTGTACTTGCTTCAAAACCTTGTACAAGAACGTTCCAAAGTGCTCCTTGCGGCGAGGTTTCCGCTTCTTCGGCTTGTCCGCTCCTCCTCTTACGATGGCCGAGGCGCTGCTCTTGCACCTTACCGATCTTTTTGTCCAGAAAGGCCGAGACGGCAGCAGACATTTCCACAACAAACTTGATCCGACGTGTCTTGCTTGGAGGTCCAACGAGAAATGATGCAAATTATGACAGAGGGCACTGGTTTTGTGCGCAAAGCGCATCAACGCATGCTCCGCCCCTTTTGATCGCTTTGCCGTTTCTACGACATTCGCCACCACGATCTCTTCTCTGCACGAAATGTCTAAGTATAAAAAAGACGTATTTCGTAAATAGCGCCCATTTCACGTTTGACAGTCAACGAAGTATCTTATCTCTTCAACCAACCAACCAACCCAAGATGTCTGGACGCGGCACAGGAGGAAAGCTGAAGGTGAAGAAGCAGACGCGGTCGTCGCGAGCTGGGCTGCAGTTCCCCGTCGGACGGATCAACCGATACCTACGGAAAGGCAACTATGCCGATCGCATCAGTGCCGGTGCCCCGGTCTATCTGGCTGCCGTGCTGGAATATCTGACTGCAGAAGTTCTCGAGCTGGGTGGAAACGCTTCACGGGACAACAAGAAGACTCGGATCACCCCACGCCATCTGCAGCTGGCCATCCGGATTGACGAGGAGTTGAACCGGCTTATGCTCGGGGTCACGATTTCGAAGGGCGGCGTTTTGCCAAACATTCATGCCGTCCTGCTGCCGAAGAAAACCCAGGAAAAGCGGAACCAGGAGGAATCATTGGCGAAAGCGAATTAAATTCTGACTGCGTCGTTAACAAACCAAACCGTCCTTTTCAGGACGAACAACATTTTCACGAAAGAGTTACTCTACAATCAGTTCCTTTTATATCAGCAAATTCCGTAGCCAATTTATCCCCTTGTGGCCAATTCGCAGCCCTGCCCTGCCCCAGTTGATAAATGCTTTTGCGCCCGTTCAAATTTTGCGAATTTCGAATGGAATTGCGTTTAAACTCGCGGAATTGCAACCACAGTGGCCACTTCGCCACCACCACAAAAAAACCCGCTTCACACTCCCGACCGACCTGGCGGAACTGCTTCCTTCGAAAAGCAACCACCACTAAAACGCGCAACGTGGAATTGCCACAACGTCACCACCACCGAACGCGCGGAACCGCACCTCAAAAACCTCGCGGAGAGCGAAAGCTTTTTGAGGCAACTTAAAAAAAAACTTCCGCGTAACTTTTTAAGCGGGAACGCATTGACAGATCCGCCGACGCCTACTAGATGCAGATGCAATTATTGAGGTTTTGCAGCGCGACTGTGTTTCAAATGTAGGTGGCGCCAAAATGAGGTTACTTGCCAAAAATCGTATTCCTTTCTGCTGGATTGAAGAATAAAATCGCTTATTTCTCATGATTCCCTGCATCAATCTTAATGAAACTGGTTGCAAAAGACGAGAAAAATTTTTTGCTTTAAAGTAATGAACATCAATTTTTGGGCGCGCAATAATTTGTGACCTTTTTCATTAAAAAACATGTTTTGGAACACGAAAAAATGAGTTTCCCGGTATATATCAACGAAATAAGCATTTATATAGTTGATAACAGATGTGTTAACGTATATTCAACAATTTCTATTGATTTTTGACAGACTTTGTTGCCAAATAGTCCAAATAACTATTTTTTACTAAATTTACAATTTTCTCATAGAAAAATCAAACAAATATTGGAAAGTTGTACACCAAATTGTTGGAAATAATTTTTCTCATCTGAATCCGGCATAAGTTTTATTGAGGTTTTGCAGCGCGACTGCGTTTCAAATGTAGGTGGCGCCAAAATGAGGTTACTTGCCTAAAGTCGTATGCCTTTCTGTCGATTAAAGAACAAAATCGCTTATTTCTCATGATTCCCTGCATCAATCTTCATGAAACTAGTTGCAAAAGACGAGAAAAATTTTTTGCTTTAAAATAATGAACATCAACTTTTGGGCGCGCAACAATTTGTGACCTTTTTCTTTAAAAAACATGTTTTGGAACACGAAAAAATGAGTTTCCCCGTATATATCAATGAAATAAACCGTTATATAATTGATAACAGATGTGTTAACGTATATTCAACAATTTGTATTGATTTTTGACAGACTTTCTTGCCAAATAGTCCAAATTACTATCTTTTTCTAAATCTACAGTTTTCTCATAGAAAAATCAAACAAATATTGGAAAGTTATACACCAAATTGTTGGAAATAATTTTTCTCATCCGAATCCGGCATAAGTTTTATAAAAATGTTGATTAGGAAGGAAAAAAAACATTTTTTCTAAAAATCATAGGTTTACGCTATTTGTTCATAGGTGGCGACATGTGTCTTTTAGTTTTGCTGCAAATTCTCTATAAAAATGTTGATTTTGAAGGTAAAAACACATTTTTTCGAAAAATCATAGGTTTACGCTACTTGTTCATAGGTGGCGACATGTGTTTTTTTAGCTTTGCTGCAAATCCTCTATCTGTACATCCAAAATTTGGTTTTCGAACCTACAGACATTGCGGTTGTTGCGACGCATCCTGGTGGCGAGTAGAAACATTACTACGGCATGCGTGAGCGTTCGTTTATTCGCGATCAAAAGCTCAAAAATTCCGACAGATGGCGCAAAGCATCGAAGAATGACGATTCAGATTTTCGCTGTTCGGTTACATAGGAATGCAAACTTAAAATTGAATTTACAGCTCATAGAACAACTTTTGAGAAAAAATTCAAGTGGTACGAGTGTAAACTTTTTGCCCTCTATGAATTAACGCAATAAAAAAAAAAATTGGAAAAAAATAATTTTGAAAAAATAATATTGTTTAAAATGATAGAGTATCAAAAGTTAACAAAGTATCAGCTCGAATTTTTGCTCAAAAGTTGTTTTGAACGCTGGAATTTAACAAAACAGAATTCGCATACATAACCTCAAACGGCGGAAATTTCAATCGACATTCTTCGCTCTGTTCTGCTACTCAACACTAGGTGTCGCATGTCGTTTGGCTCTTGAACGGCAATTACGTAACTCATTTAACATTTCTAGAAACCAAGCATTAGAAGCAAATAGCAAGCGAGTACTTCACGCAGTAACAATGGCCTATCTACAATCACTTAGCTTAGAATAGTTAAGTAAAGTAAAACGGCCGTCATCTACAATCAACTTAGAAAATTTGCTGGGCTGATATACGTTGCTATGCAGTTGTTGCAAAATATGGTAAAATAGCAATATTTGTCAAACGGCGGGTACTTTGTTTACAATTCGCCCACTCGAAAATATTTTTCTGATGTTGGTTAGTATGTGAACTAACTCCATGCGAAATTTGAGCAAGATTCTGTGTGGCCAAAAATTCTGAAAAATCGTCAAAGTTGGCAACTTTGCCAAAATATGGGAAAATAGCAATATTTGTAAAACGGCGGGTACTTTGTTTACAATTCGCCCACTCGAAAATATTTTTCTGATGTTGGTTAGTATGTGTACTAACCCCATGCGAAATTTGAGCAAGATTCTGTGTGGCCAAAAATTCTGAAAAATCGTCAAAGTTGGCAACTTTGCCAAAATATGGGAAAATAGCAATATTTGTCAAACGGCGGGTACTTTGTTTACAATTCGCCCACTCGAAAATATTTTTCTGATGTTGGTTAGTATGTGTACTAACCCCATGCGAAATTTGAGCAAGATTCTATGTGGCCAAAAATTCTGAAAAATCGTCAAAGTTGGCAACTTTGCCAAAATATGGGAAAATAGCAATATTTGTCAAACGGCGGGTACTTTGTTTACAATTCGCCCACTCGAAAATATTTTTCTGATGTTGGTTAGTATGTGTACTAACCCCATGCGAAATTTGAGCAAGATTCTGTGTGGCCAAAAATTCTGAAAAATCGTCAAAGTTGGCAACTTTGCCAAAATATGGCAAAATAGTAATATTTGTCAAACGCCGGGTACTTTGTTTACAATTCGCCCACTCGAAAATATTTTTCTGATGTTGGTTAGTATGTGTACTGACTCCATGCGAAATTTGAGCAAGATTCTGTGTGGCCAAAAATTCTGAAAAATCGTCAAAGTTGGCAACTTTGCCAAAATGAGGTAAAGTAGCAATATTTGTCAAACGGCGGGTACTTTGTTTACAATTCGCCCACTCGAAAATATGTTTCTGATGTTGGTTAGTATGTGTACTAACTCCATGCGAAATTTGAGCAAGATTCTATGTGGCCAAAAATTCTGAAAAATCGTCAAAGTTGGCAACTTTGCCAAAATATGGGAAAATAGTAATATTTGTCAAACGGCGGGTACTTTGTTTACAATTCGCCCACTCGAAAATATTTTTCTGATGTTGGTTAGTATGTGTACTAACTCCATGCGAAATTTGAGCAAGATTCTGTGTGGCCAAAAATTCTGAAAAATCGTCAACGTTGGCATTTTGCCAAAATGAGGTAAAATAGCAATATTTGTCAAACGGCGGGTACTTTGTTTACAATTCGCCCACTCGAAAATATTTTTCTGATGTTGGTTAGTATGTGTACTAACCCCATGCGAAATTTGAGCAAGATTCTGTGTGGCCAAAAATTCTGAAAAATCGTCAAAGTTGGCAACTTTGCCAAAATATGGTAGAATAGCAATATTTGTCAAACGGCGGGTACTTTGTTTACAATTCGCCCACTCGAAAATATTTTTCTGATGTTGGTTAGTATGTGAACTAACTCCATGCGAAATTTGAGCAAGATTCTGTGTGGCCAAAAATTCTGAAAAATCGTCAAAGTTGGCAACTTTGCCAAAATATGGGAAAATAGTAATATTTGTCAAACGGCGGGTACTTTGTTTACAATTCGCCCACTCGAAAATATTTTTCTGATGTTGGTTAGTATGTGAACTAACTCCATGCGAAATTTGAGCAAGATTCTGTGTGGCCAAAAATTCTGAAAAATCGTCAAAGTTGGCAACTTTGCCAAAATATGGCAAAATAGTAATATTTGTCAAACGCCGGGTACTTTGTTTACAATTCGCCCACTCGAAAATATTTTTCTGATGTTGGTTAGTATGTGTACTAACCCCATGCAAAATTTGAGCAAGATGCTGTGTGGCCAAAAATTCTGAAAAATCGTCAAAGTTGGCAACTTTGCCAAAATATGGGAAAATAGCAATATTTGTCAAACGGCGGGTACTTTGTTTACAATTCGCCCACTCGAAAATATTTTTCTGATGTTGGTTAGTATGTGTACAAACTCCATGCGAAATTTGAGCAAGATTCTGTGTGGCCAAAAATTCTGAAAAATCGTCAAAGTTGGCAACTTTGCCAAAATATGGGAAAATAGCAATATTTGTCAAACGGCGGGTACTTTGTTTACAATTCGCCCACTCGAAAATATTTTTCTGATGTTGGTTAGTATGTGTACTAACCCCATGCGAAATTTGAGCAAGATTCTGTGTGGCCAAAAATTCTGAAAAATCGTCAAAGTTGGCAACTTTGCCAAAATATGGGAAAATAGTAATATTTGTCAAACGGCGGGTACTTTGTTTACAATTCGCCCACTCGAAAATATTTTTCTGATGTTGGTTAGTATGTGTACTAACCCCATGCGAAATTTGAGCAAGATTCTATGTGGCCAAAAATTCTGAAAAATCGTCAAAGTTGGCAACTTTGCCAAAATATGGGAAAATCGTAATATTTGTCAAACGGCTGGTACTTTGTTTACAATTCGCCCACTCGAAAATATTTTGACAAAGAACTTTGTCCTAAGGGCACTGTCTACGGGTGTCAATCCAAAATTTCGCGAAGCGAAAGTGTAACGATTTGTGTAATTGTTTGAACGCTTATATCTTCCACCCAATTCAAGCAATCTGCATGCTTTATCCACCGAACGAAAGGGGAAGTCTTAAATTGCAAGTAGACTAACTCACAAAGTTGATAAAACTTTGTTAAAGTATTCAAAAGTTAAGATGAAAATAAAAAAGGAATGCAGGAAAAATCCCGGCTGCTGATTGGCTGAGAGCACTTTACAAATTTTGCCTTGACTCCTGCTTTCGTGGAACTGTCACGCGAGAATGTTGCACCACTGTTGCCACATTTCATGCGAACTATTTAAGCTAGCACTTAGCCTCAGAAAATTTCAGTGCCTTCCGTGGTTTCATCAAATACGAATCCACGGTGGTAATTTTATTGCTCACACACACACACGCACACATTGAAAGACACAGTTTGTGCACTACATTGGGAGGAATTCTGTTGTAATGAAGATTGTTATGATGGTCACCGGACAACCAGAATGATTTGGGGCAATGGGGTTGGGACCAATCTGGTAGGATATTGGCCACACCCGGAGTGGCCAGTGCCTTGGGGAAGGTTCTACCGGGGGGACATTAATCGAACCATACGACTTGGGACAATATGGGTATCAAAATTCATGGTTTTTGAAACTGGTAATGAAAATGGCCATTTTGACCGGATTTGCCACACCCGGAGTCACCCGGAGTGGCCAGTGCCCTCGGGAAGGTTCTACCGGGGGGATATTAATCGAACCATTCGACTTGGGGCAATATGGGTATCAAAATTCATGGTTTTTGAAACTGGTAATGAAAATTGCCATTTTGACCGGATTTGCCACACCCGGAGTCACCCGGAGTGGCCAGTGCCCTCGGGAAAGGGGGACATTAATCGAACCATAAGGCTTGGGGCAATATTGGTATCAAAATTCATGGTTTTTGAAACTGTTAATGAAAATGGTCATTTTAACCGGATTGACCACACCCGGAGTGGCCAGTGCCCTGGGGAAGGTTCTACCAGGGGGACATTAATCGAACCATGCGACTTGATGCAATATGGGTATCAATCAGCATACCCATATTACCCCTAGTCGTATAGTTCGGTAAATGTCCCCCCGGTAGAACCTTCCTCCAAGGCAATGGCCACTCCGGTTGAGGCCAATCCGGTCAAAATGGTAATTTTCATTTCAAGTTTCAAAAACCATGATTTTGATACCCATATTGCCCCAAGTCGTATGGTTCGATTAATGCCCCTCCGGTAGAACCTTTCCCAGGGCACTGGCCACTCCAGGTTGTGGCCAATCCTATCAAAATGGCCATTTTCATTACCAGTTTCAAAAACCATGAATTTTGATAACCATATTGCCCCAAGTCGCATGGTTCGATAAATGTCCCCCCGGTAGAACCTTCCTCAGAGCACTGGCCACTCCGGGTGTGGCCAATATCCTACCAGATTGGTCCCAACCCCATTGCCCTAAATCATTCTGGTTTTCGGGTGACCGTCCAACAATCTTTATAAGAACAGAATTCCTCCCAAGTTGGTGCACAACCTGCGTCTATCAATGGGTGGATGTGTGTGTTTGAGCAATAAAATTACCACCATGGATCCGTCTTTGACGAAACCTCGTAAGGTACTGAAATTTTCAGAGGCTATCTGTTAGCTTAAATAGTTCACATGAAATGTGGCAACAGTGGTGCAACATTCTCGCGTGAAAGTTCCACGACAGCAAGAGAAAAGGCAAAATTTGCACCATGTTGCCACATTTCATGCGAACTATTTAAGCTAACAGAAGCCTCAGAAAATTTCAGTACCTTACGAGGTTTCGTCAAAGACGGATCCACGGTGGTAATTTTATTGCTCAGACACACACATCCACACATTGATAGACACAGATTGTGCATCAACTTGGGAGGAATTCTGTTCTTATAAAGATTGTTGGACGGTCACCCGAAAACCAGAATGATTTAGGGCAATGGGGTTGGGACCAATCTGGTAGGATTTTGGCCACACCCGGAGTGGCCAGTGCTCTGAGGAAGGTTCTACCGGGGGGGGGGGGGACATTTATCGAACCATGCGACTTGGGGCAATATGGGTATCAAAATTCATGGTTTTTGAAACTGGTAATGAAAATGGCCATTTTGATAGGATTGGCCACAACCTGGAGTGGCCGGTGCCCTCAGGGAGGTTCTACAGGGGGGGGGGGGGGGGCATTAATCGAACCATACGACTTGGGGCAATATGGGTATCAAAATTCATGGTTTTTGATACTGGTAATGAAAATGGCCATTTTGACAGGATTGGCCATTGCCCTGAGGGAAGGTTCTACCGGGGACATTTATCGAACCATGCGACCTGGGGCAATGTCGTTTTTGAGACTGGACATGAAATTTGCCATTTCGATAGTGGTTGTAAGGTCCATGATTTCCGGATGCCGTTTTTTCTGGGGGGGGGATAGACATTTTCCGAACCATACTTGTTTTGGCAATAGTTTCGTTTTCTGGCAATTTATTTTCACAGAGATGTCAATGATTGAAGACATTAAATTAGTATTAATTATTAAGGATTAAATAAATTGGCAAAGAATAAAAAAATATAAATAACAATAGAATGTTTTTTTTTGAGTTTTGTACAAAGTTCTTTGTCTTATTATTCATGTAGAACATAACCACCTGCACCTTTTTCTGATTTTGGTTAGTATGTGTACTAACTCCATGCGAAATTTGAGCAAGATTCTGTGTGGCCAAAAATTCTGAAAAATCGTCAAAGTTGGCAACTTTGCCAAAATATGGTAAAATAGTAATATTTGTCAAACGGCGGGTACTTTGTTTACAATTCGCCCACTCGAAAATATTTTTCTGATGTTGGTTAGTATGTGTACTAACTCCATGCGAAATTTGAGCAAGATTCTGTGTGGCCAAAAATTCTGAAAAATCGTCAAAGTTGGCAACTTTGCCAAAATATGGTAAAATAGTAATATTTGTCAAACGGCGGGTACTTTGTTTACAATTCGCCCACTCGAAAATATGTTTCTGATGTTGGTTAGTATGTGTACTAACTCCATGCGAAATTTGAGCAAGATTCTGTGTGGCCAAAAATTCTGAAAAATCGTCAAAGTTGGCATTTTGCCAAAATGAGGTAAAATAGCAATATTTGTCAAACGGCGGGTACTTTGTTTACAATTCGCCCACTCGAAAATATTTTTCTGATGTTGGTTAGTATGTGTACTAACCCCATGCGAAATTTGAGCAAGATTCTGTGTGGCCAAAAATTTTGAAAAATCGTCAAAGTTGGCAACTTTGCCAAAATATGGTAAAATAGCAATATTTGTCAAACGGCGGGTACTTTGTTTACAATTCGCCCACTCGAAAATATGTTTCTGATGTTGGTTAGTATGTGTACTAACTCCATGCGAAATTTGAGCAAGATTCTGTGTGGCCAAAAATTCTGAAAAATCGTCAAAGTTGGCAACTTTGCCAAAATATGGTAAAATAGTAATATTTGTCAAACGGCGGGTACTTTGTTTACAATTCGCCCACTCGAAAATATGTTTCTGATGTTGGTTAGTATGTGTACTAACTCCATGCGAAATTTGAGCAAGATTCTGTGTGGCCAAAAATTCTGAAAAATCGTCAAAGTTGGCATTTTGCCAAAATGAGGTAAAATAGCAATATTTGTCAAACGGCGGGTACTTTGTTTACAATTCGCCCACTCGAAAATATTTTTCTGATGTTGGTTAGTATGTGAACTAACTCCATGCGAAATTTGAGCAAGATTCTGTGTGGCCAAAAATTCTGAAAAATCGTCAAAGTTGGCAACTTTTCCAAAATATGGGAAAATAGTAATATTTGTCAAACGGCGGGTACTTTGTTTACAATTCGCCCACTCGAAAATATTTTTCTGATGTTGGTTAGTATGTGAACTAACTCCATGCGAAATTTGAGCAAGATTCTGTGTGGCCAAAAATTCTGAAAAATCGTCAAAGTTGGCAACTTTGCCAAAATATGGGAAAATAGCAATATTTGTCAAACGGCGGGTACTTTGTTTACAATTCGCCCACTCGAAAATATTTTTCTGATGTTGGTTAGTATGTGAACTAACCCCATGCGAAATTTGAGCAAGATTCTATGTGGCCAAAAATTCTGAAAAATCGTCAAAGTTGGCAACTTTGCCAAAATATGGGAAAATCGTAATATTTGTCAAACGGCTGGTACTTTGTTTACAATTCGCCCACTCGAAAATATTTTTCTGATGTTGGTTAGTATGTGTACTAACTCCATGCGAAATTTGAGCAAGATTCTGTGTGGCCAAAAATTCTGAAAAATCGTCAAAGTTGGCAACTTTGCCAAAATATGGGAAAATATTAATATTTGTCAAACGGCGGGTACTTTGTTTACAATTCGCCCACTCGAAAATATTTTTCTGATGTTGGTTAGTATGTGAACTAACTCCATGCGAAATTTGAGCAAGATTCTGTGTGGCCAAAAATTCTGAAAAATCGTCAAAGTTGGCAACTTTGCCAAAATATGGTAAAATAGTAATATTTGTCAAACGGCGGGTACTTTGTTTACAATTCGCCCACTCGAAAATATGTTTCTGATGTTGGTTAGTATGTGTACTAACTCCATGCGAAATTTGAGCAAGATTCTGTGTGGCCAAAAATTCTGAAAAATCGTCAAAGTTGGCATTTTGCCAAAATGAGGTAAAATAGCAATATTTGTCAAACGGCGGGTACTTTGTTTACAATTCGCCCACTCGAAAATATGTTTCTGATGTTGGTTAGTATGTGAACTAACTCCATGCGAAATTTGAGCAAGATTCTGTGTGGCCAAAAATTCTGAAAAATCGTCAAAGTTGGCAACTTTGCCAAAATATGGGAAAATAGTAATATTTGTCAAACGGCGGGTACTTTGTTTACAATTCGCCCACTCGAAAATATTTTTCTGATGTTGGTTAGTATGTGTACTAACTCCATGCGAAATTTGAGCAAGATTCTGTGTGGCCAAAAATTTTGAAAAATCGTCAAAGTTGGCAACTTTGCCAAAATATGGGAAAATAGCAATATTTGTCAAACGGCGGGTACTTTGTTTACAATTCGCCCACTCGAAAATATTTTTCTGATGTTGGTTAGTATGTGAACTAACCCCATGCGAAATTTGAGCAAGATTCTATGTGGCCAAAAATTCTGAAAAATCGTCAAAGTTGGCAACTTTGCCAAAATATGGGAAAATCGTAATATTTGTCAAACGGCTGGTACTTTGTTTACAATTCGCCCACTCGAAAATATTTTTCTGATGTTGGTTAGTATGTGTACTAACTCCATGCGAAATTTGAGCAAGATTCTGTGTGGCCAAAAATTCTGAAAAATCGTCAAAGTTGGCAACTTTGCCAAAATATGGTAAAATAGTAATATTTGTCAAACGGCGGGTACTTTGTTTACAATTCGCCCACTCGAAAATATGTTTCTGATGTTGGTTAGTATGTGTACTAACTTCATGCGAAATTTGAGCAAGATTCTGTGTGGCCAAAAATTCTGAAAAATCGTCAAAGTTGGCAACTTTGCCAAAATATGGTAAAATAGTAATATTTGTCAAACGGCGGGTACTTTGTTTACAATTCGCCCACTCGAAAATATGTTTCTGATGTTGGTTAGTATGTGTACTAACTCCATGCGAAATTTGAGCAAGATTCTGTGTGGCCAAAAATTCTGAAAAATCGTCAAAGTTGGCATTTTGCCAAAATGAGGTAAAATAGCAATATTTGTCAAACGGCGGGTACTTTGTTTACAATTCGCCCACTCGAAAATATTTTTCTGATGTTGGTTAGTATGTGAACTAACTCCATGCGAAATTTGAGCAAGATTCTGTGTGGCCAAAAATTCTGAAAAATCGTCAAAGTTGGCAACTTTGCCAAAATATGGGAAAATAGTAATATTTGTCAAACGGCGGGTACTTTGTTTACAATTCGCCCACTCGAAAATATTTTTCTGATGTTGGTTAGTATGTGAACTAACTCCATGCGAAATTTGAGCAAGATTCTGTGTGGCCAAAAATTCTGAAAAATCGTCAAAGTTGGCAACTTTGCCAAAATATGGGAAAATAGCAATATTTGTCAAACGGCGGGTACTTTGTTTACAATTCGCCCACTCGAAAATATTTTTCTGATGTTGGTTAGTATGTGAACTAACCCCATGCGAAATTTGAGCAAGATTCTATGTGGCCAAAAATTCTGAAAAATCGTCAAAGTTGGCAACTTTGCCAAAATATGGGAAAATCGTAATATTTGTCAAACGGCTGGTACTTTGTTTACAATTCGCCCACTCGAAAATATTTTTCTGATGTTGGTTAGTATGTGTACTAACTCCATGCGAAATTTGAGCAAGATTCTGTGTGGCCAAAAATTCTGAAAAATCGTCAAAGTTGGCATTTTGCCAAAATGAGGTAAAATAGCAATATTTGTCAAACGGCGGGTACTTTGTTTACAATTCGCCCACTCGAAAATATTTTTCTGATGTTGGTTAGTATGTGTACTAACTCCATGCGAAATTTGAGCAAGATTCTGTGGCAACTTTGCCAAAATATGGTAAAATAGTTATATTTCTTAAACGCAGGTAGGTTATTTGTTTTCGAACCTTCCGGTCAAACTTAATTTTATCATTTTTCTTCGATGGATTGACGTTTTAATCAGATTCGAGCGTTTACATTGTCGCATGGGTTATTTCAGCACTTTGACCATCAATTACAGCTCATAAAAAGCGTTTTTAACTGAAGTCTAGTGATAAATAGCTCAATAGAAAGTGAGCAAGCAATTTTCTATCATGATTTATAAGTTGTTTAAATAGTACAAACAAGCAAATTGGATGGAATTAGGAGCAAGTACTTAACCTGCCAAACATAGGAGAATTTCCCTTAGCTTCTCAAATAATAACGAGTGATCATTTATTTTCTTTTAAAACGTAAAAGATACTGAATTTAATTCAAGGGATCGAAATTGCACAAATTGTTCATTTATTTGCTTCCACTTGGATGGAAATTCTATATCCGTTAGTTCCGCTATTCACCACTAGGGTCAGTGGCGCTGGTGGCAGTTTAGAGAAAAACGGCGCATCCCCAAAACGGCGGAATTCAGCGCGGTTCGAAATACTGTTTCACTGTTATATTTCCAGTTTCAATGTAATCATCATAAGTGCAAGACACATCTACAAAAAATGACTAGAATAAAAGGTAGGTTTAATTAAATATTATTTCCTTCCCTTTAAATAATCTCGTACTCCAACAGTTGACTCCAGATTACTGATTCCGGCGGTGCTGTTAATGGCACTATGTTCCCTCTCAATTCCGGTGACTGCCACCGATGATAGCGACATAATTAATCCCACCTGGAAACGACCCAGCATATGGAATCGAGGCAGCAAGCATCATCACACTACGGAACAATGTATCGAATGTCCGCCGGTGGAACCGTGTCCTCCGTGTGATGCGCCGTCGGCACCACCGACTGCATGCCAGCATAAGCACTGCGAGCAGGACTTTGTGCTGTTTAAAAAGTTCCTTCGACGACTGTTTGACGATAAGCGACTGCACAAGGACTTTGAGTCGGATTTTCTGCTTGGACACATTCAGCTGAAGATAACGCAGCACCAGCTGGACATGCTGCGACAGGCCAAAACTACACGTGAACTGGACGGGATCGTGTCAAGCGTTGTGGAGCAGTCCGAGGGTGGAGGGGTTGGTTATTTCGCGATGGCTACGGAGAGCTTTTGCTGGAGCATCGGAGAGCTGGCAAGAATGGTCGGCGCCAACGGGTACTTTTTGTATGTGTTCGTTCCGACGCTGGGACTACTGGGTGTTTACTGGCTGGTCAAGGTGAATGCACGGATCATGGGCATCCATCCGCTGGTGGCGCTGATATTGATGGCCCTGCTGATGACCTACGTAATCACCTACCGAGACTGTAACCGTCGGATGGAGGCCGACGCACTGGCCAAGATGAGCTTCAGGGACGAAAGGAATCCCTGCCAGCAACGTGCGCTGCGCAACACAGGTTTCTCCGGTTGGTTTATGGATCTTGTGGGCGGAAGCAGCGAGGCACGCTGTCGGGAGTTCATCCAGCAGCAATCCAACGAAGACGCGGTCAATCTCTGCGACCCGTCGACGGTGGCAATCGAGATGATGGCGAAACTGCAGATGCACTACTTTGAGACGTTCATTCAGAAAATGGTAGCCATCTTTAAAACTTCCACAGCGGGTTCCGGATTAGTCGGGTCCATCCTGATTGGGCTGTTTATTTGCGGGCTGCTCTACATCCTGGTGACCACGGGGGTCAAATACGGCATATACGGAGGGTTCAACTTCTTGGGAGCCTGCCTCACCGGAGGAACACGCCCTGCCCATCTTACAAACGCCCTGTCGGCTGGCCAACAACAAAAACTGCCGATAACCCTCAACATCAACCTGACCCATCCGGCCGGAAGCATCAGCTCGCGCATCGACACCAATCGCATCGAGGAAATTGCCGAACCTAGGGCTGCGTTGGCACTCGAATCGACGCCGTTGCTTGACGAGGACGGCTCCGGGGATGCACCGAAGATATTGCCAGAGAAGCAAGAGAAGGAGAAAGCTGACGAGGATAGAACTAATAAGAGTTACAATCCCGCGGCAGAAGCTAGTGATGACCAAATAGAAGAAACGGTGGGGCCCTAAATTTTTTTTTTTTTTTTTGTTATCTTAAGCATTTCGTACACACGTGTCCTTACGCTTGAATAAAATTCTAATATAACTACATTTTTAAACAGATTGTTTGTGTTTAATCTTCGAAAATTCGGTGTTGACGATCCTCTTTGAAATACCTTTGAGCCCGGGAGCTTCCCATGCAGAGAGATTCGTTGCTTCACTTATTTAACATAAACAAAATCTCTGGCATCAGCAGTGCCTGTTTATATAGCCCTGTCAACCTGTCAAATAAAAGACTACATGAATCTCGTGACGAAAAAAAGCAGCATGTAAAAGACGCCATGTACATTTGCCGACGAAAAGCAAATCATAACAAAACTTCCCCTCCACTTGCAAAAGGCGCCATGTACATTCGGCGAAGAAAAACGAACCATAACAAAGCTTCCAACCCTCTGGCACCACTGTAAATGGCTAGAACGTTTGACAGTCACCAAAACCTCGAAGAGCCCACATAGTAGTATTAGTGAAGAGCCCACGTTGTTTATCGTGGGCTCTTCACTAATACTACTGCGTGGGCTCTGTGAGTATAGCAGTATTGGTGTTGTCTGTTTGTTTACACCAAATCTTCAAGAAACATCACTTTTTGTGTGTGCAAATCTGTTACGAAAAAAGGTGAGAACTGTTGCTTCCGATTGACCGGGAAGATTTGCCGGGTAGTACTAGGCCGGGGACTGGCCAAGTCCCGCTGTTGATCCTTCCAAACAACTCGCTGCAATCTCCGGCAGGGAGTAACCGACCAAGTGCAGAAACATCCGTAATGGATTACCCGACGGGCCAAAATTTCTCATAGATGGCGTTGTTCGTTTGGTAGTAAGAAATTCAAATTTGTTCTGAGAAATTTACTTTTTTGTGAATATCTCAGCAACTACAAATCGCAGGGTGACAAAATTTGACCTGCTGATTCACAAAAAAATTAGCTTTCACCAGGTCAAATTTTATCTCTAACTGATCTTTAATTTGGCAAATATTGAATTTAAATTGATTTCCCCCATACATTTTTTAAATCGCTTACTACCAGCGTGACAGCAGCCGCCATCATCATGTTTTCTCTTTCTCTCCCCGGTCTTGACAGCTAGATCTGTCAAACTTTTTTTTTTGTTTGGATGTGTTCGGCAAAAAGTCACATCGGCATCGAACACATCGAAATTCCGTCCGCCGTGCCGGGAAATCCCGCGCTGAAAGCACATTTTCGATCAGACGCGCGATCCTACACGCTGTTCGTCATCTCGACGGCCCTGTTCAAGAACCTGAACTGCACCGGACTGGTGCTGGCCGCCGACGGGCAGAAGATGAGCAAGCGCAAGAAGAACTACCCGGACCCGGTGAAGGCGGTGCACAAATACGGGGCGGACGCGGCTGCGGGACGTGTTCCTGCTGTAGTTCTACGTAAGTTTGCTGAAAAATTTTAAATGCTTGGGAAATTAAACAATTTCGGTCAATTCAGGCTCGGTACGATGGCACGTCCAGTCGGATTGATTTTGGCCACCTTTACGGATGATCTCGTGCGCATCGCCGGAATCCGTCGAGGCGCCCCGTCTCGAGGTCGAGAGGCTCCTGCTCCGATTGCCAGTCCCGCTGCTGCAAAGGCCAAGGCCCCGAAGGAATCCACCAAGGGAAAGGTTCTGTTTGTGGGAAATCTGAAGCGGACCATCAACATCCAGCAGCTGGCGGCATAATTCGCTCTGTTCGGAACCGTGATGGTGATGGACAAGGAAACGGGTCGCTCCAAGGGTTTCGGTTACGTCCAGTACGTGGAGGCGGCCAAGGCCATGGCCCAGATGAACGGTGGCCTAGTGGAGGGACAGAAGCTGAAGGTAACGATGGCGCACCAGCAAACTTAATGGAATTTTGAGATTTACCCGGACCGAACTGCACCGGGCTGGTGCTGGCCGCCGACGGGCAGAAGATGAACTACTCGGACCCGATGAAGCTGGTGCAGAAGTACGGGGTGGACACGCTGCGGCAGTACCTCATCAATTCGCCGGTTGTGCGCGCGGGGATTTTTCGGTGAGTTTGATATCTTGAGCGTTTCTCTAGAAGTCGTTGCTACTAATGATGCATCTTTCAGCTTCAACGAAGACGACATCAAGGACGTATTCCTGCTGTGGTTCAACAAGATTGTTTATCGATATGACGCGGGTCGTTACGCAAGCAAGCGCTCGACGAACGAGATGGACGTGTGGATTACGTCGTTCAAGGAGTCGCAGCTGGAGTTTGTCGCCAAGGAGATGAAAGCGTTACTTCAAACATGAAGTACATCAACCTGCCGATTGAGCGTGCCGTTTCTCGAATGCAGGCCGTCGTCAAGTTGAGCTGTGTTATGCGCGATCGTAGAACCGTCCCCATCAAGTACCCGATGACGGAGGTCATCGTCATCAACTAGAGCAGCGATTCTCAACGGGGGTACCGGGCCTACTTGATTTACATGGCAGGGGGTACCAGCCTAGAAGAAGGTTGAGAATCGCTGAACTAGAGCAAGGAATATCTGGACGACATCAAATCCCTCGTGAACTTTATCCTCGACGAGCTCAACGTGCGCGATATCATACTCAGCTCGGACAAGCAAAAGTACAAGCAGGTCATTCATGCGGTAAAAGTACTCACGGACCCCCAAATCGCCGAACAGCTCAAGCTGGGCTTCTTCAGCGTGCTCGGCCATCGCATCGAGCTGAACGAACTTCGCTTTATCTACCAGTTTGACGAGCAACAGGCCAGCGGCCGAAACACGGCAACGACAGCATGGGCAGACATGGGCACCGCCATAAGCTTCGGCATATCGAGCTCCACGGTCAGCAGCAGCAACGTTTCGACCGCCAACCCACCAAAACACCCACGTCGAGAAGATCTATGCAACGCACGACGACGACCGTGGCAGATCTGTTGTAAAAGTGTCCCGGCCCGCCGTCGGTCGGCAGCCCCGACAAATTTTATGAGCTGAAAGATTTTAACCCACGGAACGCGGACAAATTTGTTCCTGCTGCGCCGGGTCAGGAGTTTTGAGATCTTCAGGTGAACGTCGACTTCGGCACCACCCTGACGGACGGACGGATATATTTATTTATTCATTTTGATTGCAGAAGATTCTGCGAGGAGTCAACCCTGCGGGAGATTGCCTTCGACAAGGTGCGTATGGTGATGGATATGAACCTGATGGTTGTCATGATCGCCGAATGTTCACCTAGCACCGATTCCGCTAAGGACGATGAAGAAGAAGACAAGTCGGAGCCGTTTTTGTCGCAAATCGCGCCGTCGTCATAATATCAGGCTGTTTATCTGGAAGGCCGCCAGGAACTCCTCGAGGCATTCATCGACCTTCCTTCGAGCCTAGATCAAGCTGCGTGATCACCTGCGCTTACTTGTTCTTGATGTGTCGATTTGATTCATATAAAATAATAAAATAATATGGGCGGGGAAGGAGGGGGTAGGGGTCTCAAGGTTGTCTTCTTCTTCCAGAATTGTTTTATTAATGAATAAAATGTGAACCTTCCGGGCCTTCGTCACATCCCGGCGGGTAGAGAGCCTCAACAACGCTGGTTCACGCTGCGTCGCTGAACTCCAGTCCAGCGGAGTTCGAGCTGCGGCCGCCTTTGGTGTCGGAACCCATTCCGGATCCTCGTGATGCAGATACACCAGCGGATGGTCCGAATCTTTGTCGGACGTTGGCGAACCCATGCTAATGTACGACTCTCCAGGTATTTCTCCACATGACCCAGCAGCTCCTTCAGCGTTTAATCTGCCATGCGATCCAGGAACGGCTTGAAATTGTTATTTGTTTAAATTTCTGAATTTATTTTTTTTGTTTTTATTTTTTTTAGAATTTTGATTTTTAAAAATTTATGAATTTTTGAAATTTTTTTTTTTAGAAAAAAAAATTAAAAACATTTATGAACCTTAAAAAAAAAATAAAATTTTAATATTTGAAATTTTTTAAACTTTTTAAATTTAGAAATAAAAAAAATCTATCCATTTTTATGGATACAAATTTTTAAATTCATTTTTTTGCCTTCCTCACCTTACTGAGGAAAGGCTATAAAATCACTCGAAAAATGAACTTCTTAATTCGACCTCGTAGACCCACCTTCACGTATACCTATCGACTCAGAATCATGTTCTGAGCAAATGTCTGTGTGGATGTGTGTAGGTGGGTGGACAAAAAAATTGTCACTCGATTATCTCCGGACTGGATGAACGGATGTTGACCGTATTAGTCTCATTCGATCCGTCTTGGGGTCCCATAGGTCTCTATTTAAAATCAGCAAGTTCAGTTAAGTACTTCAAAAGTTATGCTAAAAAAACGGCGTATGTCCGGAAGATTGTAAAAAGGGTGGTTTTTGCAAGAAACCCTATCATGTTATACATTTTCAGAAAGGTATTAAAAAGACCTTTCCAATGAGCACAAAACATTGAAGATCTGACAACCCTATCAAAAGTTATTAGCACTTAAGTGTTATTTATACACTTTTTGGAGGCCGGATCTCAGATATTTCAGTAAAAATGATGTCCGGGTCCATCATGCGACCTGTCGTTAGTTAGATAATAGAGAGACCTTTCAAATGAGCCTAAATCATCAAGGATCTGACAACCCTATCAAAAGTTATTAGCACTTAAGTGTTATTTATACACTTTTTGGAGGCCGGATCTCAGATATTTCAGTAAAATGATGTCCGGGTCCATCATGCGACCTGTCGTTAGTTAGATAATAGAGACCCTTTCAAATGAGCCTAAATCATCAAGGATCTGACAACCCTATCAAAAGTTATTAGCACTTAAGTGTTATTTATACACTTTTTCGAGGCCGGATCTCAGATATTTCAGTAAAATGATCGTTGGAAGGGTTTTTTTATCAGACCTTGCCGATGAGCCAGAAAAATTGAAGGTCTGCGAACCCTATCAAAAGGAATGAGTAATAAAATTGATTTGTTAAACATGTTAAGGGAATGTTGCTATTTTTACTGAATGTATTGACTTTATGAATGTGAGGAAGGCACCATCCACCTAAAGGTGGATTAAGTAACGTTTTTAGTTTTAAAATATGATAATTTGTCCCTAGGCAATATGCTTAATATTCGTTCCGGTTTCCTCCGTTAATTTGACCACCTTGCATCCCGAGTTCTGGCCAAACTTCTGGTGCCAATCCATGAAGATCTGCTCGGCCAGCGCGTTCCTCGAGACCAAATGAACAACCCGGATTCTGCTGTAACATGGGGACGGCCGACGGAAACCGGTCCGGGTACAGCTCTTCGAAGCGTGGCTCGCGCAGGGCACTTGTCGGCAGCAGCTGCTAATCGAGCAGCTTCATCGGTGGAAGGTTTTTCTCAGGTAGAATCAGGTGGCGAAACGAAATCGTAAGTTGCGTCTCAGCGACAATCCACCGGTCGGAAACGATGCGCAGGAAGTACTGCGGTGGCAACGGTACAAACTCTCTGTGATAGGGGACACTGCGGATGCGAGGTTTCGAGCGACAGCACACGGGCCGGGTGATCTTATCCCCGTTCGGGATCGTTTTCCGTGGGGACGACCTATCGGACGATTTCAGCGTGGCGTACTTTTGGGGGCAATTAAACTGGGCTGGTAGATCTGAAACCAGCTGGGCACCGTGAGGCGGGTTCAAGGAGTGCACTTGCGCGGCGAGCACTAGCGAGGTCGGGTGATTAATCACTGGCGGAGATCACAACACGCGGCTGAGCAGGGAGTAATCCTGCTTCTTGTCCTAGGGCATCCCAGTAACAGGAGACGCAATCCAGCAGCTTGACGGCACAAACGCGACGCTCGTTCTTGGCCCCGACTTCGGCCTTGGAATCCGCCAGGACCACGTCGGACACTTCAAACAGATTAAGGGGAAGGGGAATTTTGCGGTTCGCGGCCAGGGTTTTGAGCAGTCCGGGGATGAGCGAGGTTCGCACGACTTGATACTCGAGGGTTTTCGGGTTGGCGATGTGAACGGCCGGGATTTTCTCGATATCTCGGTTCAGCTAGCCGGCGATGTCGTCCCGCGAGCACAGTGTGAGGGTCAGGCCTTCAGTAAATCCGGCTTGAGAGATTTGTTCACGGAGTTGCTTGGTCTGTTTGTTCAGGGGGCATTGGCGGGCGATGTGCATTGTGGCTGGAAGAGTCTTCGGGATGCGGTTGTAGCCGTACGCG
This sequence comes from Culex pipiens pallens, assembly GCF_016801865.2. NCBI lineage: Eukaryota > Metazoa > Arthropoda > Insecta > Diptera > Culicidae > Culex > Culex pipiens. The sequence goes on along the minus strand of NC_068937.1, from coordinate 92,148,616 downwards.
CCAACGTCCTCGATGTCACACACGTGCAGCATGTCGTGCCGGGTTGGCGGGATGAGCACTTCCAGCTGGTTGGAGGCGTTTTGCGTCGTTGGAAAAAGGCGGTTCAGCATTTTGTCCAGTGCTTCGGCACTTTCGTCGATGCCGATGTAGACGTTGGCCTTTGCCGTCAAAATGGTTTCCTTGCGGAAGGCTAGTTCCGGGTATTGAACCAGGGTGGTGCTGATCTTCGAGTGGTCCCCGTTGATGATCGGCGGCAACGAGAGAACAACTCCGTTCGCGTCGTAAACTACCGGATAAACCGGTGAGTCTCGGATGATCGGAAAATAAGCCATCAGCTGGGCGTGTGTCGATTGATAACTTTATCAACCTGGTTCAACAGAACAAACTTAATGTCCTTGGGCGCTTTGGCATCGCCGTCACCGCAAATGGTTGAATCTGCTTGGTGGCCTCCGTAGCGATCAGCTTCTGCGGGAGACCCTTCGCCGATGCAACCTTCTTAAACTCTGGGAACTCCTTCTTCACTTGCAGCCCCTGGACCAGTTCCTACTGGCACAGGAGATCGTACCGGTTGGTCGGAATATTGATCCGGTAAATCACATTCTCCGACGCATCCTTGGCCGCATCCACCCGTCCTGATCATCTGCTTCTCGTGTCGTGACCTCGTCCAGCTCGAGAGCAAACTCAAAACACAGCTTCTGCAAAGAGTAAAAAAAAAAACAACAACAACAGCAGTAAACATAAACAAATCCTACCGTACAGTACCACCATACGGTATTGAAATAAAAAAATATTTTTTTCTGTTTTAAGGGAAATTTCACGATAATATATTTAAAAAAAAAATGAACGATAGTTATGTCAGTTCTGCAAACTTTTGCATAGTTTAGCTTATTTTTTTTTTGAAAAATGAAGAATTTGATTAAACTTATTTAAAACCAATGTTACTACTCTGTACGGTAACTGTTTACGTAACAGTGGTGCAATCTATCGGTTAAAATTTAGTTCATCGAATGTACCATCAGAGGGATATAGCGTAAAACATATGCGAACCTGGCGGCAGTTTGGTGAAACACCCCGTCAGGTGTTCCATTCCGGTGATTGTGGCGGAGCTGGTCTTTACGAGCATCCTTCGATAACCTTCTCCGAGGACTGGCCCACTCCCGCTGTCGACTCGCTTGTGTTTGGAAATCCGTCCCGTTTCGTTATTTTTTCATGGAAATAATTTCAACATTATGAAATTATGCTTTTTTTACCACGCGGTTTGTTTATTTTCAAATTTTGACAGCAAATGCGTTCTTCATCTTCTTTGTTGTCTTCATGTTCGCGTCGAACATTTAGGTTTCAGAAACATGGCCGTCGTGACAGAGGGCTGAAAGCTTCCCCTTCAATGACAGCAGCCCAGTCACGACGTTCTAGCAGGATTCTAGCAGAGTTCTCACAGAGCTGGATATTCTTACAGCATTCTAGCAGAAATGTTCCACCGTTCTAGCAGGATTCTGGCAGAACCAGCTCTGCTAGAATATTTCGTGACTGGGAGGGTGATATAGACGTTGATGATTTCAAAAGAAGTTATGTTTGTTTTTCTTAAATATAAAGCCGGAAATCATGTTTTAGTGAATATGGATGATCAAGTATCAATAAAAGCAACGTTTTTCTTCGTTTGTTATCATTAGAACATCTTCTATTGCTTTTATATTAAAATGGGAATTGAAAAATGATGCTCGACATTCAAATGCGTTTTTCTCAAAACACATGGTTTGTACATGATGCTTTTTGAAATGTTGGCGTCGACATTTTGCTTTTTTGCGAGTTTGCCGCATAGGGAGCGTTCTTTTATTGCGTAACGCAAAATTTGGGGATTTTGGACCCCCTCCCCCCCTTCGTAACAAATCGTAACAAATGAGTGATCCCCCCTACCCCCCCTGTATCGCGTAACGCAAGGTCTTTGTGCATTTTTTGATGAATTCTTATAAGAAAATTTTCCGAGAATTTTTCAGCACTCCCCCCTTGCTCAATTTTTGGAACATTTCGTAGACTAGGGGAAATAAACCCATTTTAAGCCTAATAAGCGGTCTTGTTTGAAAGATGCTGGATAATCTGGAGTGTTCCTTGAAATTCAGTAAAACCTAGTACACCAACGAGTAGAGCAACTTTTTGTGAACATTTCTGTTTATTTTCACTTTTATTTAAAGTTATGCTATTCCTTTTACAAGCATTTTAAAAAAATATTTCAAAAGCGCATTCTAATCAGTCGTGTGCATTGGGCCACGCCCATTTTTCTATTTTCAGCTTAGTTCTTTTTTTCTTCCAACGCTCGTTTGGGTCTGCTTCGTGCTGCCAAAATTGATGTAATTTTGAGCGAACACTCACGAAAAGTAGCATTTATAGAGAAAGTTTCCTGGCAACACCACAAGCGCTGCTGGTGGTGTTGGTGGCCACCCTTTGTTCTTTATTTGCCTTCGCTTCTCGCTCGGTTTTCTTCAGCCTTCGATTGGAATGGATGGTCAAAATTGAAACGTCAAAAGACTAGCGCGTTTGTTTTTTTGATGGCGCTTGCTAATTATTTACATGTTTCGGGATTATTTTTCAAGTGAGTGACTAACTAATGTGCAAAAGAACATGTTGCCGGTAGTTGGAAGCAATTTTATATCTTAAGCGCTTTTAAATTGAAAATGATGAGAAATGGTCTCGCAAAATAGAAATTATGATCAAAAGTGCATTAACTTAGATCTTTTTGGCCAGTAAGTGGCATACATTTGCGTGCTTACTCGAGGCGGTGCTATTGCTGGTAAGTTTACAGCCTAAATAGTATTTTTGAAGCTTTGATCGAGCATCAAACTCTCCATATGGCGAAGATAGGTGTTTGATTAGAATGGGTATATTTCCCCTACTTGCAACGCGGCTCTTCTTTGTTCTAGCTGTTTCATTTTTCAAATAGAACTGAAACAGACCACCCGCAACGCGGAGTTGCAGTTTTATTTTTCGAGCAGTATTTTGAAACCGGAATAAAACTGCTCGACGAGTTTGTTTCAAACGTGAGACGATTTGGAACTGGAATAGAACTCAGTTTCAAAAAAAATCAGATATATAGAGATATCCACGTATTCTTACACACACACTATGATGCTGTGTTGATAATCATACGCACACAATTAAAAGCATTTTTTTGAAACAACATTTAGATCAGCGTGTTGCGAGCACCGTGTTCTAGTTTCATTTCCGCCAGTTCTAAAATTTTAAAACTGCTCGCAATTTGAAACAATGGAGCACCCGCAGTCGAGCAGTTTTTGACAGTTCGCTCCATAAGAAATACATTGTAGAAAAAAGCAAAAACTGCTCGAATGGAAATGCTCCATTATAAAACTTCGCGCTGCAGACAGTCTAACGCGGAGTTGCAGTTTTTTCGAGCAGTATTTTGAAACCGAAATAAAACTGCTCGACGAGTTTGTTTCAAACGTGAGACGATGTGGAACTGGAACAGAACTCAGTTTCAAAAAAAAATCAGATATACACTCAAAAATAAAATTACCGGTTGAAAGGGTTAAAAGTATCCTTTTAAACGGTATTTGAGCTTTACCCTTTGCAAAAGGGTACACATTATCCTTTTAGAAGGGTAAAAACTATCCTTTGACTTCACCTCGCTGGCTTTACCCTTTCAAAAGGGTAGTTTCTCTGTAGCGAACGATTCCGGCGCCGCCCTGGATTCAAAAATGAGAACTTCTAATGTCATGTTTATTTTCGGCGTGTTTGGTTCGGTTGAAGGCATCGGTTCCTCTTCCGTCGATTTTAGGTCTTCGTGACAAGGTTCCGGCTGTTCCGGACCACTTCTCGTCACAAACAAAGATCCGTCGGTTAGAGGCCGAATCACCGACGAGGATTGAGTGGACGGTAAGGCCAAGCGGAAGCGGTTGGCGAAGCAATGCTGGAAGGAGCAGAACTAACCAACAAATTGCTTTCAGCAGACGGGTTTGTTGCAGTACGACTTGGAAAAAAACAATTTTAATAAGTTGAAATCTTTTCAGGCCCCGTAGCCAAGGTCGAGGCAGATGACGTAGTGATCGACGTCAACCAGTCCTTTCCGAAGGCAGATTTAGGTAGGCACTAGGCAGCATCGTATTCTAACTTGCGCATCGCTCCGCCGATGATGTCGAGTTCCGGGTTGCTCACGGTGAAAACGGATCTGTGCGAAATTCCCGTCAAAATGGACGTCCATCCCGGAGCGAGGCGATTAAATCGCGATCGAGTGCATTGGTGATTCATGTTGGTGTTTGATGATTATTATTTATATTGAACTGTATTGATTAATTTATCTCAATAAAAAAACGTTTTTTTCTGAAAAAAATTACCTGTAAAATAAAATTATGAAAAATTACACTAGATGGCACCACTATTTCAACGAATAAAAATTGACTCATAGATGTCGCTAGTGAGCGCACCGCTATGTTGCAAGTATCCTTTTAAAGGGTACTGGGCCAGTACCCTTTTAAAGGGTTTTGCCCTCGTACCCTTTCAAAAGGGTGACGACGGGTAAAGTTGAAAAAAGGATAGAAAGTACCCTTTTAAGGGTTATTCTGATTTTGAGTGTATTGAGATATCCACGATTTCTTACACACACACTATGATGCTGTGTTGATAATCATACGCACTCAATTAAAAGCATTTTTTTGAAACAACATTTAGATCAGCGCGTTGCGAGCATCATGTTCTAGTTTCATTTTAGCCAGTTCTAAAAAATTTAAACTGCTCGCAATATGAAACAATTAGACTGTCTGCAGCGCGAAGTTTTATAATTGTTTCAAATTACGAGCAGTTTTAAATTTTTAGAGCTGGCGAAAATGAAACTAGAACACGATGCTCGCAACGCGCTGATCTAAATGTTGTTTCAAAAAAATGCTTTTAATTGAGTGCGTATGATTATCAACACAGCATCATAGTGTGTGTGTAAGAAATCGTGGATATCTCAATATATCTGATTTTTTTTTGAAACTGAGTTCTGTTCCAGTTCCACATCGTCTCACGTTTGAAACAAACTCGTCGAGCAGTTTTATTTCGGTTTCAAAATACTGCTCGAAAAAACTGCAACTCCGCGTTAGACTGTCTGCAGCGCGAAGTTTTATAATTGTTTCAAATTGCGAGCAGTTTTAAAATTTTAGAACTGGCGGAAATGAAACTAGAACACGATGCTCGCAACGCGCTGATCTAAATGTTGTTTCAAAAAAATGCTTTTAATTGAGTGCGTATGACTATCAACACAGCATCATAGTGTGTGTGTAAGAATACGTGGATATCTCTATATATCTGATTTTTTTTTGAAACTGAGTTCTATTCCAGTTCCAAATCGTCTCACGTTTGAAACAAACTCGTCGAGCAGTTTTATTCCGGTTTCAAAATACTGCTCGAAAAATAAAACTGCAACTCCGCGTTGCGGGTGGTCTGTTTCAGTTCTATTTGAAAAATGAAACAGCTAGAACAAAGTAGAGCCGCGTTGCAACCAGTCTTATCCCTAGTAACATTTTTAAACTTACAGGTTTTATCATGGTTATGAAAACCCTCATACGGCCTAAATAGGCTTTTATGGCCTACTTAAAACCTAAAATGTTACTAGGGATAAAACTTCGCGCTGCAAATAGTCTAACAGACGCCGTCACCCCCTCCCCTTTTTGGGTGTTTTCATCGGGACTGGCAACACCAGCCAGCTAAAGTCAAGTGTTCGGAGCTCTTCAAACTTTTCGATTTTTTCGCCGTAATAAACCGTGATTACCCGCGCATTTGCTGCTCCAGCATGCCGAAGGCCGGCCGTGGCCGTGGCAGTTCGAGTGCGGCCTCGAAAAACCCGCGAAGTTCATCTACCGGCAGTGTGCAGAAAGGTAAACGCACCAACGCCGCATCAACCGCCATCGGGCACGGGAGCGTGCCCAGTGACGTCATCGATGAATCGCTATCACACGTGTCATACCGTCCACGTGAGTCCCCTGTACGGACGAGACAATCGACCCGGGCATCCGGAAGCACTTCCGGCCATTAGCAGCGGTGCGATGTATGGTCCGAAAAATGATATGACAAATCGAGCCAAACATTTCATTAGGGCACAAAACCAAAACGTAAACATTCGGGATTATTCCACTATTCCATTCATTAGTACACTCCCTACATGCCCTCCAAGAATCAGAATGATAGCAAACAATTTCCTATTGAAAAAATGAAAAACACAAAAGGGCACATAACAATGTTCACTACAAACCCAAACAAAATGTCCAAATGTGCCCTTTTCTTTTACGTTAGTTTTTCATGGTTAAGGAACTTTTTATGTTATAAAGTGATCTTTTCATACATTCTTAACACTAATTCACTTCAAAACAAAGTTTGGTTTACGTTTCACCAAGGATTTCTGCATAAAAAAACATCGTCGAAATACAATATTTCATACGGCCCGCGGCTGCTGTTCAGTACACTTTTGAAGAATATTTATGTTTCACATACCTTATCTACACCATTCGATCACAAAACTTCACCAATTATCAAAATTTTCGCTGAATTCCTCATTATTTCTAACTAAACAAAAAGGCCCATAAACATCATTAAAAACAACAATCAGTTGACAGCGCTTTAGTGCCCTTTCTGTTCTCTTCGAAATTGCATTTAGAAAGGGCCCATTATGAACAACTGTTTGAAAGTTAAAAGGGCCCAATAATGAGATTTTTTAAAATTATGAGTTTTATTGCGAAAATCAACATAAAATAAGAAGCATTAAAGCAGAGTTGAGGATAATGATGTGTTTTATCGTATCATCAGTAAAAATACCACCAGTCAAGCTTTCTTTTTAAATAGGAATTGAAACAAGTTGTCCACTTTTTGCCAGCGATTTTCTCGAAACGCGGTTTTTGGTTTTGTGCCCTAATGAAATGTTTGGCTCGAAATGGTGAGTGTATGGTTGATGTTTATTGGCTGGTATGCAGATCGGAAGAAAAGGGGTCAGAAGCAGCTTTACGAACAGCAGAACAAAGGAGAGGGAACGATTTCTTGGGGCTTTTCTTCACCCTCTCTGGCTTGCTTTCGCTGCCGCTGCTGCCCATTTGATTTTTTTCTTGACCGGTTCCTTCCGAAGTGCGTATACCTGCTTATGCGGGTAACCCGTTTGCTGAAAATGCTCGATATCCGAAATGCGTGTACACTCAACCCCCGGTGGTTGGTCACTTTTTTCGTTTGACACTTATTTAGTTTGTACCCCGTTGGTTGGTCAAAGTCAAACTAAAATGTGACGAACTGTCACTTCTTACACGGCGCCCACGCACACTATCAAAACAAACGTTTGATAGTGTGTGTGAACTCCGCGTAAAAGGGGTGTCAAACAACCGTCCCCTAACATGACAGTTTTCGTGAGTTGCGCGTATCCACCGACAGATGGCAAGTGGGCCTCATCGGAGTACGCCCATCAAATACGCAACTTAAAATTTGCATAGGAAACTTTTTTTTCGTGACGGCTTTTGTGGCACGCTCACTTCAACTGTTCTAGACTAATATTTGAACGTGGCGTATCTATAAACAAGTTTTTAAAGAAAATGATTCCATAATGCTTATTTTGTCGTTTTAAACCAAAACAAGGCAAAAACTATATTTAATTAAACTATTCGCCATTTTCAGCCGGGACCGTGGTGTAGGGGTAAGCGTGATTACCTCTCACCCAGTCGGCCTGGGTTCGATCCCAGACGGTCCCGGTGGCATTTTTCGAGACGAGATTTGTCTGATCACGCCTTCCGTCGGAAGGGAAGTAAATGTTGGCCCCGGACTGACCTAAAGGTTAGGTCGTTAGCCCTTTCCAGGTGTAGGAGTCGTCTCCCTGGGTCCTGCCTCGGTGGAGTCGCTGGTAGGCAGTTGGACTAACAATCCAAAGGTCGTCAGTTCGAATCCCGGGGTGGATGGAAGCGTAGGTGTAAAAATAGGTTTGCAATTGCCTCAACAATCAAGCCTTCGAACACCTAGTTTCGAGTAGGTTCTCGCAATCGAGAACGCCAAGGCAATGCTGTAGAGCGAATAATTTGATTTTTGATTCGCCATTTTCAAAAAATTGGCTAGATAATATCGAAGGCCGCCATCTTAGGCCCACTGGGCCCACAAAACGGGGTACGCTCAGTTTGTATGGGAGCTGTCAACATGCTCCCGTGCTGGTGTCAAACTAAAAAGTGACCCCATTCGTTTGACAACAGTTGATGTCAAACCATCGGGGTTTGAGTGTATTCCTGTTAACTGATAGTCTACTTCCTCTTCTTAATCTTCTCCAGGAAGACATCCGAAATCTATTCCTTCAGCTAGGTATACCTTGCTGTGAAGAAACGCATGCCCTGCTTGAAAAATGTCGCACGTCGTACAAGCTGTCGCGCGGTTTTGGTTTTACCGTTTCGATATCGATTGGTCGAAAGGACGACAAACGTACGACAAACACTCGACATGCCCGACATTGTTTTTTCCATCGATTTCCCTTCAATTCGACGTCACGATTTTCGTCGACGCAAACAGTTTGACAGTTCTCTTCAGTTGGTCTTGTTTGGACTTGAATGCAACCGATTCGAACCAGTTATTGTTGATGTTGGGCTTCGGAAGGATTTTGACCGGTAAGTTGTGCTTCTTTTTCTGTCGGAAAGTCCCGGCCGGAGTGGGCAAGTGGCCAAATTATAGTTTCTTATGTTCCAGATATTCAGAATTCTGTCTTCGTGGCGGTGGAGGAGGAGGACGAGACGCATGAATCCGTCGGGCCAGGTCTTCGTGGCGGAAGACAGGACCGGAAGGAACCGAGCTTATGGAGGATATGGTTCATTCCAAAGGAGGAGGAGGATTAATCACCGAATGTCAAAAGTTCTACCCAAGGTAAGAGAAAAAGGGTACAGAATAATCATCTCGTGGCGGCGTTCCTGATCCACCGGATGTTTTAATCAATAGAACTGTTGCTTCAAGTCATTGAAATGATGGAAGAGGCGCATTTCAAAGTATCGGAAGTGAGCTTGGAAGACCGGAAGTATGAGGGCTAATATTGGGTGTTATGATTATTGGACTTCAGAATTGTATAATAAAAAACTCTAACATTTGACAAATCAAAAATTAACTCCTTAAAGAAATTTTTAGTATCTCTGATTTAACCCTTTAAGGCCCAGAACTTTTTATACAGTTTTTATTACCTAAAAAGTAGTTAACATTGAAAAAACGGATTTTTGGAATGGTGTAAGTGCTCCGCCAGGAACATCTTGATGATGAGTTTCAATATTTAAAAACTACCAACATCCTGAATTCTCTAATATTTTACAGTTTCTTTATATTTTATTTTTTTTTACCGAAAAAATAAAATTAATTTAAATAAAAAAGGTTGAAAACAAAGTAGATTACAAAAAAAAATAATTATTTTTAAAAGGTTTACAAATTTTTTTTTGAATGAAAAAAATATTTATAATAAAATTTTAACTAATTGAAAAAATGCAGATTACAAAAAGATAAAAGCAATATCTTTTTTTATTTCAAACACTTAGAATAAAATTCTAAAATAATTCTAAAATTCTAAAATTCTAAAATTCTAAAATTCTAAAATTCTAAAATTCTAAAATTCTAAAATTCTAAAATTCTAAAATTCTAAAATTCTAAAATTCTAAAATTCTAAAATTCTAAAATTCTAAAATTCTAAAATTCTAAAATTCTAAAATTCTAAAATTCTAAAATTCTAAAATTCTAAAATTCTAAAATTCTAAAATTCTAAAATTCTAAAATTCTAAAATTCTAAAATTCTAAAATTCTAAAATTCTAAAATTCTAAAATTCTAAAATTCTAAAATTCTAAAATTCTAAAATTCTAAAATTCTAAAATTCTAAAATTCTAAAATTCTAAAATTCTAAAATTCTAAAATTCTAAAATTCTAAAATTCTAAAATTCTAAAATTCTAAAATTCTAAAATTCTACAATTCTAAAATTCTAAAATTCTAAAATTCTAAAATTCTAAAATTCTAAAATTCTAAAATTCTAAAATTCTAAAATTCTAAAATTCTAAAATTCTAAAATTCTAAAATTCTAAAATTCTAAAATTCTAAATATTCTAAAATTCTAAAATTCTAAAATTCTAAAATTCTAAAATTCTAAAATTCTAAAATTCTAAAATTCTAAAATTCTAAAATTCTAAAATTCTAAAATACTAAAATTCTAAAATTCTAAAATTCTAAAATTCTAAAATTCTAAAATTCTAAAATTCTAAAATTCTAAAATTCTAAAATTCTAAAATTCTAAAATTCTAAAATTCTAAAATTCTAAAATTCTAAAATTCTAAAATTCTAAAATTCTAAAATTCTAAAATTCTAAAATTCTAAAATTCTAAAATTCTAAAATTCTAAAATTCTAAAATTCTAAAATTCTAAAATTCTAAAATTCTAAAATTCTAAAATTCTAAAATTCTAAAATTCTAAAATTCTAAAATTCTAAAATTCTAAAATTCTAAAATTCTAAAATTCTAAAATTCTAAAATTCTAAAATTCTAAAATTCTAAAATTCTAAAATTCTAAAATTCTAAAATTCTAAAATTCTAAAATTCTAAAATTCTAAAATTCTAAAATTCTAAAATTCTAAAATTCTAAAATTCTAAAATTCTAAAATTCTAAAATTCTAAAATTCTAAAATTCTAAAATTCTAAAATTCTAAAATTCTAAAATTCTAAAATTCTAAAATTCTAAAATTATAAAATTATAAAATTATAAAATTATAAAATTATAAAATTATAACATTATAAAATTCTAAAATTTGTAATTTTAGAATTTTTTAGAATTTTTAAGAATTTTTAGATTTTTTTTAGAATTTTAGGATCATTTTTTATTTAATTTTAGAATTTTGTGATCATAAAATTTTAGAATTAAAGATTTATAGAAATTAAGAATTTTAGTATTTCAGAATTTTAAAGTTCTAAAACTCTAAATTCTAAAAAAAAATTAAGAATTAAAGATTTATAGAAATTAAGAATTTTAGTATTTCAGAATTTTAAAGTTCTAAAACTCTAAATTCTAAAAAAAAAAAAATAATTTTGAATTCTTAGGTTCTACAATTTTTAATCTCTTAAATTTTTCAGCCCCGGTGGTTGGTCACTTTTTCGTTTGTAAAATGGGTGTCAAACTAAAAAGTGACCCCTTTCGTTTGACAACAGTTTGTGTCAAACCATCGGGTTTTAAGTGTATTCTTTTAATTCTTGATATTTGTAAATTTCAAAAATATCAAACATTAAATTTCATTTTTAAATTATTCAGATATTTTGAATTTTTACTATTAATTTAAACATTCGAACATTTTAAAATTATTTAAAGTCTTTTAAGTTCTTAGCTTCTTCAAAGCATGGACTTTGGGGTCTTCAGAAACACATGCATTTTAATAAAAAAAAAAATCAAAAATATTTAAACAGGTCCAGATGGGGTTTCTCCATAAAACTTGCGTTAATGTTGATTTTTAATTTGAAATTTAAAATGTTAGAATATTTTCCCTGGGCTTTGTCATTATGAGTGTCATAGGTTTGATGCTTGTTTGGCAAAGAGTATGATTTGATTCGATGTGGAATTAAAATCGAAGTGTTCAGTATATTGCTGAAGCTTCCATTTTTACACATGGACACCACTTCATGCTGCGAGAACCCACTTTGGCGTAGTCTCAGGGCTTAATCGATGGCCGGTAAGCTGTCATCGAGACAAGGAGGTTCTCTGATAGTGGAAATATCACATTTGTACAATGAACCGCTACATATGTGATTTTTCCCTATCTTAATGTGGGTGTCAGGTTAGGATGCGGATTTAAAAAAATAGTGTTTGTAGAATTTAGGATTTTAACTATAAATATCAATTTTTTATACTTTGCCTTTAGTTATTTAGGGACAAAATTAGTAACAGTGAATTTAGTAATTCTATCAGAATCGGTGATTTTCATTCAAGTAGCATAAAAACCATTCTGATTTGTCAAAATGTCCATAGAGTCTCGATCAATCAATAGTGAAATGATATCGGACTAAATTCGTTGATCTGTTGAACTAACGGTTGTCGGATTATGATTGTATCGACCATTGTTGCGAATCGAGGATCTACTGGAATTCTGACGAACAAATGGTCGTCTCTTTTTCAATTCACGACTTGTAAAATATGAACTGTTAATCAATTTTTTTGTTTTTTAAAAGAAGCCAGACAGGTTTTAAAAGAAACGTTTTTTTTTGGTTAATAATAAAAATGTCGGGGATTTGAGATGAGAGTAGCTTTCGGATAGGTTGCTTTAAATCTTGTATTCAATTCAAGTTAGGTAGTTATCCGCAAATGAATATTTGGACTTATATGAATAATTGAACATTTTGGACTTATGAATAACACACAACTGTGCATTTATTCTAGAGTCAGATCCATACAGCGTCAGTGTTTATTTGGACGAAGTGTACTAATTCATTGGCAGATCTGATTCTAGTTGTAATGTACGACAAGACTACTGACGGATGTGACAGGACGAGGGCCCAGTTTAGAGGTTTCGACATCAACAATGTGCGGCTGGATCACCCTCCCCCAAAAAAAAAAAAAAAAAAAAATTAAGATGTTAGAATATTTTGTTGTCTTAAATTTGCTTTAATCTTTATTTTCTGAAAAAATAAGGTTAAATTTACTACTTTTTTAATTAATTTGTTTTCAAAATTTTACATTGAAAGTTAAACTTTTCAATATTCCACAATTAATTATTTTATGAATTTTCACAGATTTTTTGAGTATGATATCTGTCATGAGATTCCCTTTGTTTCAACAACAAAACTCTAGATATGATTTGGATATGATTATTCAGCCGAATGACGTTATCTTTTTTCAGGTAACCAAAAATATTCCAATCTGATCCTGCTAACAACCCAGCGTCTCCGTGTTGTCCCACGCAGCTTGTTGAACGGAAGCTGTAACGACCGCAAAAACACCTGCTCCAGAAGTGCGTAAACCGACGTTGTCCCGTACTCCGGTGGCCATCAATCCATGGGACATAAACGGTGGCGCCGCACCCCGCCGTATCTGCGGCTAGTCGAGGAGCAATAGTCCTTCTTGATCAAGATGCTGCCCCGCACGCTGGCGTCGGCTCGAAAAGATGGCTGACAAAATCCGGACCCGGAAGACAACGCCAAAAAATTCCGGCCAAGATGCCGAGCGACGAGGAGAACTGGAAGACCAACCGGAAGACGACACCAAGATGTACGTGAAGATCCGCGACACAACAAGTATAATGAAATAATTGATTTTTTACTGTGGGGAAATGTGCAAATTACATAAAAAAATAAAATAAATTAAAAATAAACAATCATCTATTTTTTTAACTGCAACATAACCTAAAAACCTGAAAAACAGCACACGACAAAGGCACGACAACCTAAATAACAAAACCGTGCGACGTCGGTCGAATGTCGTACGACAATGTCGAACAATTTCGATGATCGATCGCACGACAAATACGACATTTTGGTGCAAAACCGTATGACATTCGTGCGAATGTCGCACGACATTGTCGTGCGACGTCGTACGATTGCACAGACGACAAACGACGGACGTCCGACGGACTTTTCAGTCAGGGTGGGTCCACATCATCATCACTATATATTCCCAGAGTACTTAATTCGACGCCAACATTTCAAAAAGCATCATGTACAAACCATGCGTTTTGAGAAAAACGCATTTGAATGTTGAGCATCCATTTTCAATTCCCATTTTAATATAAAAGCAAAATAAGATGTTCTAATAATAACAAACGATGAAAAACGTTGCTTTTATTGATACTTGATCATCCAAATTCAATAAAACATTATTTCCGTCGTTTTATTTAAGAAAAACAAACATAACTCCTTTTGAAATCACCAACGTCTATATCACCCTGCTGTCATTGAGGGGGACGCTTTGTTATGATTCGTTTTTCTCCGCCGAATGTACATGGCGCTTTGTTCATGTTGCTTTTTTTTCGTCACGAGGTTTATGTAGTCTTTTGTTTGACAGGTTGACAGGGCTATATAAACAGGGACTGCTGATGGCAGAGATTTTGTTTATGTTACTTTATTTAAAATCATGATTAAACAGACTTTACTGAAGTAACTTTTGCTCATTTTTGGTGGAGAGGTAGCTTATTAGGAGTACTTTCAGAATATGCAATAACCCAGAAAGTGTCAAAATGTACATGATGCCTTTTGAAATGTTACCGTCGAATTGACGTCAGCCCCGACGAATTTTTTGATATTTTCCGGTGCAATCTAAAAAATCACAACCAGATGGCAGTGTCATCAGAGATGCAGCTGTTTGTTTACGCGTCTGCTTCATGAAACAAAAACAAAAAAACTTTAAAGTCAAGTTTTTTTTGTCCAGGTAAGCAAGAGTGTTTAACAACAATCTGTAAAAATCGATGTTCCCGGCAATGGAGATCTAATTTGGAAATCGTAATCGTAAGGATCTTCAGAAGGTATGCCGGACATCTCTGCCAATTGTATGAACGCTTGTAAAATCAGTAGGAAGGCAAAACCTCTTCAAATATGCTAAAGATGTCGGCGGAGGCGGATGTCTTTTCCTGATGATGTCGTTGTTCGCAATAGCCAGTGATCTCGAGTACACCGCAATACTACTTCTGAGAACTCTTTAAAGGGCTAAGTTAAACCATGATACGTTAGAGTTTGAATATGACGCTGAGAATCGAATGCTTGGATGGTGCCGAGGGTGACGATTGTCGGGTCTTCAAGATACGCCTGCAGTTTATGGTTCAGGTGTCTTCGTCACACTGCATCAGACATCTGCACCCCACCGTAGATCGTTCGTGGCACCTTCCGTTCGAAGACTCCAAAGGCACGTATCGTTCTGGTCTCACGGCCATAGAGACCTGCCGGTTCTACTCAGTGTTTTGTACATTCTAAGTTTCGTGCGGCGTTGCATTCGATCTGATGTGGAGGTCTTCCGTAATCCGAAGTACGCACGATTCCCAGCGAAAATACGAGTCCGGATCTCTATGCAGGTGTCGTTGACGGCGATTACCAGCGATCCCAAATACAATTACGTGTTCACCCCATCTAATTCAATTTGGCCGCAATCGAGCCATCCACTTCTTCGGTAGCTTCTCCTCCTCCCAGATCTTTGAAATCGCATCGCGCCCCTGCCAGTTTCTCTCCTCCAAATTTGAAGATCTCACCGGGTAACCGATCCTTGTCAGCAGTTCTGTTGTTCTTAAGCTTCCTGATCTCTCTCTTAACCGTCTCCAGATCGAGTGCCGGAAACTGTTCATCAGCTGCGGGTGCTCCAAGGTTGACTCCTAGGCCGTCTCCGTTCACTTCATCGCCGTTGAAGTGCTCGTTGAAGTACTGCTTCCACCTATCCGACACCTCGCTTTTGTATCAGTTCCTCTCAGATTCCAAAATATCTATTTAGTTTTCTTCCAGTTAGTTTCCCTTCAGTTAGTTTTCCTCTAGTTAGTATAACTCGCCTTCACACAAAGCCGTCGTTTCTGGTTGCACCGGAAGCAAAGCAAGATCGCCCCAGCAGCTGGACACCGAGTTGCGGCTGAGGACAAAACGCAAAGGCCAGCAGAGCCAACCAAGACCCCTACACAATCCCCCTTCCCTTCCCACGCCTTGTCTTTAACATCAATCCCTTCCCTACTAACCCCGAGTAGGCCGCGGGTAATCGGCTTCCCTCCCACTAACATTTACACACAAGATCCTCTGTAATTATTAAGTCAAATGTAATTACAAAAGCCGACTCGGTCCTAACCAGGTCCCAGTACCGAAAAGGACCTAATAAAAATAATTTTATGAAAAAAAAACCTCGCTTTTGTTCACGATCAGGTTTTCCGCGTTGTCCCTGCACCGATTCATCTTCTCGTAACATTTCCCCGATTCATTAGCTCGGAATAGCTGCTCCATTTCTGCGCAATCTAGCGCTTCCTGCTGGCGCTTCTTGAACTTGAAAACGAATGTCCTGCCGATTCCGAGCCTGCTTGTATCGATCAACGTTTCCTCTCTCGTCGTGCAGCTTCTTGTCGTAAGCTGCTTACTTCCCGGCGGTACCCAGTGTGAAAGGACTGATCCGGGCCTTTTTTCAAAGAGTAATGGCCTATCTACAATCACTTAGCTTAGAACATCTAAGTAAAGTAGTTACTTAGGAAAGTACGCAACTTACGGCCGTCATCCACAATCAACTTAGAAATTTTGCTGGGCTGATATACGTTGCTATGCAGTTGTTTGTTTACCTTTGATATTGAAACGTCAACTTACCGTAGATTTTGAAATTTTTCAAGCCATACGTCAGTTTCTAATTTGATTACTTTTCCATTGTAGAAGCTCGGCTTCATTTCCATTGATTCAAATTCCTAAGCTAAGTGAAATTTTCTAAGCTAAGTGATTGTAGATAGGCCATAAACCAAAGTTTCCTTTGTTTTTGAGATGTTTATTACCTCCGAGTGCTTTGGTTTGTTAGATTCTCTCTGGTTGGTACTGTATAATAGTTAGGAACCTAGGCGTTCACTTACCTTCTTCAAAAAGAAAAACAAAAATTTGTTTAATATAAGCAGTAAAAAATCACTCCCTCCGTTTTTTTTTTTGGTTGATGGCACTTTCCAGCGTTTGTCTACTCTCTTCCCTCTTGCTCCCTCGCCCCGTATTAGGAAAACTGCACCGACCGCAGCAGTCCGTCGCTGCCGCCGACGTAAACGGTGGTCCGATCCGTGCCCAGGCAGAGCGCATTCAGGCAACCTCCGCCGATGTTCACCTCGGACACCAGCTTGGGATCCTTGTCGAGGCCGTTCCACTGCTTCACGATACCGTCGTAGCCGGCCGTGTACAGCAGGTCCTCCCCCGCACCCAGGATGCAGTTGATGATCATGTCGTGGGCTTTCTACAAAAAGGGAAGGAAAGGTTTGTTAGATTTTGAAAGGTTCGATGCAAGCTGGCGTTACCTCTTTGGTCCACAGCACGGGGAAGTGCTCCTTGCTGTTGTTCTTGATGCAGACAACTCCGAGACCGTCGCGTGTCACGATCGTCACGTGGCTGTTGGTTGTGTTGGCGTATGATCCACACAACGTCACCGGACACTTGCCGGGGATGCTCGCTTTGGTAATGTAACGTCCGGTGGAGGAACCTTCCAGAACCTCCGTAATCGTGAGGTCGTTGTCCCGGATCGAGTAGATAAAGTTGTTTTGTACCGCGATTGACCGCATCTGTTCGACCAGGTTGAATTTGAACTTGATCTTTCTATCTACCCACATCGTTATGATTCCCTTGTCATCGCCACTGTAAAGGTTGTCCTTACTATCCACAAACAGGGACTCAATATCGTCGCTGCATTTGAGCAATTCCTCGACCTTGTCCGACTGCAGCGGATCAGCTAGAGAACGTATCGTTCCGTCGGCACTGCTGCTGTATATCCGGCCTTGCGAATCGACGGCCATCGCGTAGATCCATGCCTCGTGAACGGCGACTTCTTTTTTGAGGACTAGGTCTTTGGTCCATACCTGGCAATAAACAATAAAGAAATGGATACATTACCCGTTGAGGTGAGCTCTCTACCAGTAAAAAAAACAGACATCAAAGACAATCCTCCTCTCTTCCAGATAATCGAGAAAATCTTCAAGAATCTCCGCTTCAGCGATCTCAAGCAAGCATCGGCGGTATGTCGCCTTTGGTACGGCGTCTACCAGCGTTCGGCATTCATGTCAAAGATGGTGGTCCACTTAAAAAAGGAGCTCACCGTGGCCACAATGGCTCTGTTTCTAGCCAGTGACTGTCGCTACCAGAACATACGCTTCACGTCCATTCCGTTCTACGATTTGGCCAAGTCGAAGCGCAACCTCTGCCGACGAGACGTTATACACGAGGACGAAGACTTTATCATTGGTCTGCGCAAACTACTGGACAAGTTCAGCGATTCCCTTCAGTTGATCTCATTTTGCAAGTGTAATCTGGAGCGAACCCGCTTTCACGAATTTCTTCAAGCATTGCCAGAACTCAAGGTGCTGGAAGTTGAAGAGTGCGTGTTTGCCGGTGAAGACCCCGATGAAACGTTGAACTTGCCAAAGCTGAAACAGTTCAACTTTAAATTTCCCGAAGACGAAGTGCAACGCTTCGAATCTGGACACATTTACGGATGGCTTGTGGGGAACTCGTGCTGTCTGACCAAATTGAAGCTTCAGCTGTGCGTGAACGAAATGTTTGGCGATCTGGACAGCGACCTGTGGTACCAGGTGAAAGCCGTGGCCAAGCTTGTGCGACAGCACAAAAAGACCATGAAGTCCTTCAAGGTGGACAGTTTTAATGATCCGTGTCTGAAGAAGCTAGTGTTCGAGGACGATGAATTGCAGCTGGAAAAGGTCGTGCTTGGTGAGCTTAAGCTGCGTACTGACGACCAGGTGTTTTACGACTTTGTAGCGAAGCACAAAAAAATTAAAAAGCTGGAAATTGCCATCGAATCGCAACTGGACGCAAACAACGATCTGTACCTGAAGGCGATCTGCGAAAATTTACCACTGCTTGAGCAGTTCTACTTTGACATGTCTCGATCATCGGACAGCGGCTTGGAACATCTACAGAAACTCCACAAACTCAAGAATCTAGTCCTCACCAAGAACCGCAATACGATAGCTCTGACTGAGCACTGCTTCGACCACATCTTCATGCCCAACCTGAAATCGTTGGGCATCTACTACAAAGATCTCCAGCTGCCCGCCGTCCAGCAGATCCCGGTCAGCTTTCCCAACCTGATGGCACTGAATCTGAGCGAGTGCGAAAAGGCGGTAACCGACGCAACGGTTCAGCTGCTCTTCCAGTCCCTACCCACCCTAGAAAGTCTCGACCTGAGCAAGTGCAAACAACTCACCGAAGCGGCATTCCTCGGGCCATCCCGAGTCAGCGCTCTTCGCAAGCTCAAAGATCTCGTGCTGGAGAAATGCCCAGGCGTTACGGACGTATCGCTGCAAACGTTCGACAACCGTGCCCTGCGCAGCATTAGCGTCGCCATGTGCACCCGGATAACGAACGTCGGCTGGGAGGCGCTGTGTCGCGGCTGTCCGAACCTCACGTGGCTCAACGCGTCGCACTGCACGCGGAACTTTGACAACGAGTCGGCACGGATCGTGGCCACGATGCTACCCGAGCTGGAGATATTGAACCTGTTCAAGAACGCCGCCCTGACGAATGAAGCGGTGTTCTGTATCGTGGAGAACTTTCGCTACCTGGAGGATCTCTGCCTGACCAAGTGTCGCGGGGTCAAGATGAAGAAGATGGAATACTTTGACGACAAAATGAACCGGGTCAACAAGGAGTGCTTGAAGGGCAGGAAGGTGGTGCCATAAGGGGACACTGAGTTCTATTGGAAACCTGAGAAATCCATGTTGTTTTACTTCCTTTTTAGAATTGACAGAAACGTCATTTTAACTTAGTTTACACAGCAAATTCTGATGTTCGTTTTCAGTTAGTATTTACAGAAATCTGCACTACTGAAATTTTCAGTTAGTTTTTCGCTGAACTTCAGTAAAAAATTGTTTGGAGCTATCAAAGTTTGCTGAAGTTTTCATTTACTGAAAATTTCAGTAGTGCAGATTTCAGTAAATTTAACTGAATACAGTAATGAGAAATTGGTGTGTGTGTGTGTGTGTGTGTGTGTGTGTGTGTGTGTGTGCCGAGCATAAATAGCCAGGTTGGCGCCGATAAGGAAAATAAATGCGTCAGGAATGGGCCGAATGACACTTTACCATTTATTGCATAACGGCTTCCTCCAGTTAAGTTAGGTCCTCAGCGTAGCGCCGTTGTAATTTTCGCCAATTGACCATTGGTGACTTAGGGGAAATCTACCCATTTTAATCCTAATAAGCGGTCGTGTTTGAATGATGCTGGATAATCTAGAGTCTCCCTTGAATTTTACTAAAACCAAGTACACCAACGAGTAGAGCAAGTTTTTGTGAACATTTCTGTTTATTTTCACTTTCACTAAAAGTTATTCTATTTCTTTACCAAGCATTTAACAAAAAAAAATTCCCAAGGGTATTCTAATCGAGGCGAATGCATTGGGCCACGCCCATTTTTCTAATATCGGCTTAGTTCTTTTTTCTTCCAACACTCTGTCGAGTGTTGCCATTTGCGCTGACAGTTCAAACGAACACTCACGAAAAGTGGCATTTATAGGGAAAGTTTCCTGGCATCGCTGGCTGTGCTGCTGGTGGTGTTGACGGCCAGCCTTTGTTCTTTTTTGCCTTCGTCTCTCGCTCGGTTTTCTTCAGCCTTCGAGTGGAATGCAAAGTGAAAATTGAAACGTCAAACGACTTGGCGCGTTTGTTTTTTTGATGGCGCTTGCTAATTTATTACATTTTTCGGGATTATTCTTCAAGTGAGTGCCTTACTAATGATCAAAAGAACATGTTGCCGGTAGTTGGAAGCAATTTCATATCTTAAGCGCCGTGAAAAAGTAAGCGAAAGTGAAAAGTTAATTTTGGCGATATTCATTAAGCGTTTGAGGGATTCTCGTGTGTGTCACTGTGTGTGCCAACAAAATGATGAGAAGTGGTCTCGCAAAATACAAATTATGATCAAAAGTGCATTAAATGTGATCTTTTTGGCCAGTAAGTGGCATACATTTGCGTGCTTACTCGAGGCGGTGCTGTTGCTGGTAAGTTTATAGCCCAAATAGTATTTTTGGAGCTTTAATCGAGCTTCAAACTCTCCATATGACGAAGATAGGTGTTTGATTGGAAAGGGTGGATTTCCCCTATGTAGCCTTACTAGCCTGCTTGGATGTAACAAATCGTTAAAAATGAGGAGATGTCAACATGAGAAGTTCTAATATGACAGATATAGCTATATCAAGCAAGCTACAATGTATCTCAAGAATCTGCTCAAGATTCCAAGTCCTTTCGTCCCACTTGATGAATAATCGCGGCTGTTGCTGCTGCTTCTGTTGGTGGTTGCCCCACCGTCAAAATAAACTTCTATTTTTAGTGACGCGATTCAATGACTTTTTTTTTTTCTTCTTTCAACCAAATTACGCAGAGGAAGGAAACCGTCACGTCACAGATTCAGAACATTCGGAGAAACCCCTAGAAGGTTCCCGCCCGTGCGGTGCTGTCCTACCTTAATCTTTCCATCGCCACCGGAAGTGAAGACGTGGTCCTTGCAGAACAGGATCGCCGTAATGTCGCTCAGGTGTTTGTCCCCGTCGGCGGACACTTTCACGGCTGCGGGCATCGCTGCTGCTTCGTGTGTTGTTGCTGGATTACGGCACCAACGACGGGCACAAACGGGCTAGCTAGCTCTCTCCTCTAGATGGCACAATGTTTACCCGTGACGGGACACTGGAAGCTGGTTTGGTAGAGTAGGACCGTTGGCTGATTAGAGGCAGGAGCAAAATCGTTCCGAAGATTGTGACAGCCAACTCAACTTTGTAGCTGATTCCAAAGAGAAAAAAGCTCGTCAGCGAAATCAACACCGGCGCCGAGAGGGCGTTTGTGTTGGTGAGATGCACGTACGAATACATTGAAAGGTTTGTTTACAACAGTTAGAAAAAAGTTTTACTGGTGAGTTGCTGCTGCAGTGGCATTAAGGGTGAACCACGATAGTTTGATTTATTTTAGTTATTGTTACATCCAGGTAGGCCGGCCAGACCTCGCTCTCCAGATTGTTATTCGGTTATCAGCAACCGTGCAAACCAAGCGCAGTTAACGGTAGTTCCTTGTGACACTTCAGTTACGTTAGCAAAAAGTTGCAAAAATTGCTGAACGCCGAGGAGTAAACACTCGAGACAAGACAGTGAGCAAGCGAGCAACTCATGGTACGTTCGTTTGAAGAGCCGGTGCGGCACTGAGTGCCGCACTCGTCGAGTGCCAGTTTTGGTTCAAACGAACGGTTCAGTTTTGCTCTGAGTTTTTATGCTTGTGTGCGTGTGTGGTGTTTTGTTTTGGTTTTTAAAACGTCAGTTTAAATTGAATCGTTGCGAATTTAACATCGAGCTAGAGATAAGTATCAAAAGCAATAATATTTTCATCCTTTTAAAATTGTGCATTTTTTAAACTCAGGTTAGGTCAGAGTAGGCCATTCACCGTTCTACAACATCTTGGCCACAAGATCCGGCGCTCGATCCGGCGCCATTGGTTCTGAAAACAACGATTTCTTCTTCAGTGGCAAACGTTCGTTTTCGCCGGAGTCGATCACGGTCAACCTACCAAGCCGGTGTGGATCACAAGCGGAGGCGATTATTGGTGGCTGCTCGTTGCGGGAACCATGTCATCGTGCGGAAGAATCCCTCACCAACAGAACCTCTTAACTCAAACTCAACGACGTGTATTTGACGGTGTATCGGGTCGGCAACGACGCACCAACAAACCACTCTCTCAAAAAAGACCATCAATCTGCTCGGATGGTCCAAGACTTTGGGATTGCTTCTAAAGAAACATATTTACTGCATTTCAACATTAGGAGAAGAAATTAATAGTAAAATATATTACTATTAAAATCATGATTACATGTTACCAACATTTCAACTGCTTTCATAAATATTCCTATTTTTTACCAAATCGGTTTTCAAGTTGATTTCACTTCATAGAAAAAATGTTTTTAGTTTTGTGTTCAATATGGAAGAAGTTTGTGTTGAAGCAAAAATAACAAATAAATTGTATTAAACTTTCAAATATAATTGTTTATAAAATATTTTCATTTGTAAAATAAAATAATAATTTTTAGACGTAATGTTAGACTTTTATAATTATTTAATGAAATTGTTGGATAAGGTAATTGCCAACGAGTTGAAATAACGCTACGGGGGCGAAAGCCCCTTATGGTTAAAGTTCCATTAATAAAATCAACAAACCTTCAATGCTATCCAAAAGAGGGCAAATAAATTCTAAATTATTTTTAAAACTTAAAAAAATCTAAGAACTCTTGCAATTCTAAACAATCCAGAAATTTTAAAAAACTGTAGAATTCAAAAAATCTTATAGTTTCTTATAATTTCAAAACATCGATAAAAAATCAAAATTCCTAAAATTGCTAACATGAATTTCTAAAAATCATAGATAATTATTTCTGAAATCACTACAATTCCGAAAGTTTTAAAAATGACTTCAGTTTCAATTTTTTTTATTCCTAAAATATAAAATAATACCAAAAACTCGGATTACTAAGATTTCTAATTTTCAGAAATATAAAAATTCTTAAATTTCAGGAATTCCTCCAATTGTAACAAAATCTCTACAATTCCATTAACACTTTTAATTCCAATAAAAACAGAAATTTCTTCTCTTAAATTCCTGAAATATCTTCAATGCCAAAAAAATACCCAGAAATTTTTAAAACTTCCAAAGTTTTCAGAATATTTTAAAATTATAAAATTTCAAAATTTCTAAAATTCTTTTAATCCTAAGATCACTGGAATTCCTAAAACTCTACAAATAACTGATTTTTTTTTCAATTCCACTCCCAAATTCCAAAATTCTAAAATACATCAATTCCAGAAATACCTCAAATTCCCAAAATTCCTGAAACTTTGTGGAATTTAAAAAAAATCAAAGTTCATCAAACAATTTAAATATTTTTGAATTAAAATATAAATAAAATCATAAAAAATATATCTTTTTCAATGTTTGGAATTTAAGTAGTTTCAGAAGATTTATAGATTTTAGGAATGATAGGAAATTTAGAAATTTAAAAAATAGGTTTAAAAATTCCTGAACTTTTCATGAAATCTCGAATTGTTAGATATGAAGAATTTAAAAAAATCTCGAATCGTTAAATTTAATTTTAATTATTTTTGATGTTTTTTTTTTAATTTTATAAGTTTAATAAATTTTAGGATTTTCTGGTATTTCTGAATTATAAAAAAATAGGAATTTTAAGATTTCAGAAATACAAAAAAAAAAACACTAAAAGTCCATAATAGATAAAAAAAACCTAGATTTTTTTTTAATTTTCAAAATCTGAAAACTCTTCAAATTGCTAAAATTTCAAAAAAAAAATAAAATTTCAAAATCTAGAAGTTTGAAAATTTAGGAAATTTCTAATTCTGAAATTGCGAAAAAATCTTTCTTTACTTGAATTCTTGAATGTCCTATATTCCCTGAATTTCCATCAATTCCTAGAATTCTTACTACTCTTAATTTCCTTACAGTCCAGATTTTTTTTGAATACTAAAATTCCAGATATCTGCAAATTCTTACATTCTAGAATATTTTAAAACTCTTAAATTACAAAATCTGTAAAAACTCCGTAAAACTTAAAAAAATCCAATAATTTCTAACAGAAATTTGTTTTCGGGAATCCCATAAATTTCTTTAATTTCAGAAAAATCCAAAAACTTCAAAATTTCTAAAAATTCCTAGAGTTTTTGAAGTTTTAATTTTTTTAAATAAAAAAATATATTCAATATTCTTTAAAATAGTACAATTTTCTATATAAATTTATTTTTATAAATTAAAATAGAATATTATACTATTTCAAGAATATTAATTATATTTTTTCTTACATTTTAAATACTAAAAATTTGAAGTCTTTCTGTAATTTTATTAATTCTGTTATTTAGGATTTAAGAATATTAAATATTTCCAGAATTAATTTTTTTAATAACTTTTTTCTTTGGATCTTTTATAACCTCCTGTTGTTTCTTCCTTGACTTGATATAAAGTGTTATGCTAACAAGTTGACGTGCCCAATAAAACAACAAATTACAAAAAAAAAAATACAAATTATAATAATTAAGAAATTTCAGAGATTTTAGAAATTTCAGGATTTCAAGGAATATAACAAAACTTAGAGAATTTGAGATAATCTGTGGAATTAAAAAAAACAGGAAATTCAGAAATCTTAGAATTTTTGAAATTTCTTGATTGCTTTAATTCTTTCAAAATTTATTCAATTTGAGGAAATTGAGAGTTTTGTTTGTTTCCTAATTAAGAATTATCGAAAGTTTTGGGAATTTGGGTAGCTTATTTTTTTTTTGATTTCCCACTTTCTGTTTAAGGAATTATATAAAATTTTGTAAAATTCGGAAATTGAGGAATTTAATAAAACTAAAAAAATCTTGATTTTTTTAAATTGGGTTTTAATATATAAAGTAATTATAAATATTTTAAGAATTTAAAAATGTTATAATTTTTTTAAATTTATTTTAATGATTACATTTAAAAAATGTTAAACAACTTTAGGAAATTGTAGGAATTTAAGTTGTATTGAAATTTCTAGATTTTTTTTTAAATTATTAGTTAACGAATTAAAATTATATTTTTTATGGAAATTTAGAATGTTAAGAGTATATAAGGCTGGCTGCTCAAATTGTATTTAAAGCTTTTGTAGAATTTTGTTTTACATTTTTTTCTTTCAAGAGGTTTAGGAATTTTAGGAATGTTGGATTTTTTTGGATTGTGTAAATTTTTTTTTCGTTTTTGTAATTTCTAGATAATTTTGGAATTTTGTGTTTTTTTTTTTAATTCTTGGTCTTTTTAAATGTTTGGATTTTCGTAAATTTATGGAATTTATTAATATTTTTGCCTTAACATTTTTTAATGTTTTGTATTTTCGGCTTTTTTGATCAAATTTTATAATTATAGGTTTGGTTTTGCCATGAAATACTTCAGAAGACGGACTTGAATACTTCGCTAAATCGAGTTACCTTTGTCCCGGGACCATAATTGGCTGGTTCATCCCGACTGTGTCCACGGCGGGAAAGTCGACTTTATTATCGCAAAGTATTTCAAGTAGCTTGTAGAATATTTTATTTTCTTAATTTTTTTACTGATCTAATATCACACAATAAATTTCACAAAATACACAAAATGTTGCACTTTCTCTGGTTTTATTGGTTAACCTGTTCGTTAAAATCACCGTGAACGTCCGTGATTATCCTTCGATTGTAGCTCCGCACTCGGCCAGCTCGTCAGCATGTTTCTGTTCCAAGATGGTGGTGAAACTCGTGCCGAACTCGAGCGAATTTCTTCAAAAAAACACTTTGACAGCTCTGAGTGCGGCACTCAGTGCCGAACTAGCCATCAAACGAACGTACCATCACTTTCCTTCAGATTACTCCCGATTGCTACACTGAAAGCCCGACCATGGTAATTTTAAGAACATTTGCTAAAAATGCTGCTTATTAAATTAACTGTGGCTTTTTGGTAAAAGTAAACGCAAATATGGTAAAATGTACCATACTTCCGCAAAATTGCATGGTAGCAATTACAAAATCATTATCATTCTCTCCATATTGGAGGGTTAAAATTACCATACCGCTCTCGACATAGTAAAACTGACTGCGTTAATCAGTCAATCCAAGCACGGAATGTTTTTAGCAAAAATAAGTCGGTGTGTGTTCTCAATTTAACCCTACAATATGGTAGCAGCTACCATGGTTGGGTTTTCAGTGTACGATTCTCCGGAGGCACAGCAGGAGAAATTTGGCTTTTGACCCATTTGATTTTCTGGTGTTTGGTATTCCGGCTAACATCATTTTGGAGAATGACATTCTGGCATTTGACCCATCCTTTCTTGGTTGACCAATTGCAATACAGTAGTCTCCACCCGCAAGTAACCGCAAAAGACCCCGAGTCACACACGAATGTGCTGAAAGAGGAGCATTTGGCTTACACTACCACAAATTACCGTCAATTAGAATTTGGTATGGTGGAATTGGCTGCCAAATGTATCTTTGATATTGTGTAAACAACAAAATTGCAAAATATTATTGATATTAAGCAATTTCTTAAATTATCAAAGCCGGTAGGAAATGGTCAGAGCAGTTTTCGTCGCGCTAGATTTGAGTTCGCGAGTGAATTAGTCTTTTTGGAGCAATCAGGACCTCAGTGCGTAGAACAGAACAACAAGATACCACGCCACTCTCAATTTCTTTTTATTAGCCAATCGAAATTATTTGTTTGTCAAATAAATACATTGCAGGTTGAACTCAACCTTGGTCAATTATACATTTTATATTCACAATCCTATCAGATTAAAAGTGATTCCTGAACTAGTACTAAATTAAACTAACTATTCGTTTAGTTCTTCTTTTTGCTCTGCTTCCCCGAAGCGGACTTGGCCTTATCCTTGTCCTTGGATCCGCTCGCCTGTGGGGCGCCACCGGTGAAGAAGGACGTAATCATTTCGCTTATTTCCGGCATGTCGTTCGTCATCTGGATTGGAGGAAACATTCTAAAGTGATCTAGTTTTGAAGAAAAATTTACGGTGTTTACCTTGGAGAGGTTGAGATTTTCCATCTCTTTCTTTGTTTCCGGATCGCTCATCATCTTGGGCAGGATGAGCATCACGAACAGGGGCAGAATCATCATCAACACCATCGGATTGAACAGGAAGTCGGTGATCTTCCACTGTTCACGCTGCTGGAAGTACCGGAAGCGGGTGAGAGCCTTCAGCTTCAGCGGGTACGGCACCTGCACGACCTGCGACGGCTGGACGTAGTTGAGCTTGCGTGCTCGGAACTTGCCCTTGGGGTTGATTTCGACGCGAACCGACTCGTAGTAGTAGTCCGGGTTGATGATTTCCACCACGTAGCTCCCGGACGGTACCGAGCTGATCACGAACGACCCATCGTCCCGCAGAAAGCCCTTGTACTCGCCTCCATTAATTGAGATCTGGGTATCGATCTGCCATGACAGGTCGGATCCGCCAAACAGCTCCGGAGGGTACACCTTGCCCTCGATGGTGTATCGGCCAGTCTCGTCGAACTCGTCGATGGCGGACTCGGCCCGGACGACGGTTCCTAGCGCGCAAAGCGCTGCCAACAGGGGAAGAATTAGAATTTTCCGGGCCATTTTCACGAGGCAATCACTGCGCGAGCAAAATAAATCAGGCGATACCCGATGATGAGAAAAGAAAATAGTCTGACAAGTGACAGCTCTGCGGTTGACAGTTCGCTGACGTTTCAGCATACCGACTTACATCTCCGATTATGCAAGTTTGTTATGTTTTTAGCTCGGCGAATCGATAGAAAGCTTACAATCTCCAACCGCACCGGACATGTCCCTGTTCCCGCAACCACGATGGCTTCGGCGGTGGATCCGACGGCGGATGAACCCACTCCCGGTGGATAAGGCCGCACTGTGGAAGGGCCGCATCAGTATCTTCTACAGTATCGTGGCCTGGAACGCGCTCGGCTGGGTCGGATACATGGTGTACACCGGCCGTAACGATTGGGCCAAATACTATGGATACAAGACGGACGAGGAGGCGCAGCTGCCCCAAGGTATCGATCAGTGAATCTTGTGTTATTGAACCTTTCTTTTATCAACAGCAGACATTTTCGCCAGAAGAATCCGTTCAAAGTGCGACCGACACAATAATGCCTGAGTTGATCAACTTAATGTTTTACTTGTACAAGAAGGGTTGGCACGAGACGCTAGAGAAGCTGACGATCTCAGATTGCAGATGTACAGGGAAGCGTGTACGCCAAATTCACTGTTTTACAAATGATGCAACCTGTTCAATCAGTTTGAAGTTGCAAGGACGCAGTTATATCGTCTGCCTGTGTGGATCAATCGGACCGCGCACTGGACTCACAATCCAGAGGTCGCCGGTTCGAATCCCGAGGCAGACGCAAAAATTCTAAGTGTTAATATAGGTATTCGGTGCCCTCTCCCCGTGCCATACCTTCACACTTAAGAGACCCGGGAGGCGGAGTCTTGTCGCAAAAAGAACGATACACGCATGTGGATCCGTTGACCAAACCGCAAGGTTTAAGATGGCCACATTATAAGGTGTTACGTCGATTCCGTTATATCGTAGCCATAACCGGAATGGCTGCCGGCAGATTTTGCAGTCATTACAGCCACTTAGTTCTAGACATGGCTATCTGCTCTACCAGGTAGTCTGAGTCCGATACTGTCTGTACCAATACCAAGGCTTCCAACTTCGACGGAGTGTGTGATCATACATTTCTCCTCTCAAGAAATGCCTAGAGCTAACACATGCCAAATGCAAAGACCTCATACTAACATTCCCCCCTTCCATTCCCCCCTTCCATTCCAGCGGTTCGTTTCGCCAAGCAGCTCAACATGCCCAACGCCCACGTGATGAAGTTCTCCGGCCTGAAGAAAACGGACGAGTACGAGCTAAAGGACATGGAGGTAATTCGGTCCGCGACGGGCGCAACCACTGAAAAGGACGTTTCGGATCACTAACAACAATCGACTTTGTGAACTTTTGTAGATATACTTTACTGTACCTTTTGTCTCTAGATATCGTTGCAATAAAATAACAATAAAAGTGAGTAAATTTTCAAAACTGTTTCACTTCCTTTCTCAGCGAAGGCACTTGTTCCCTCGGAAGGGGTGCGGTTCTATAGCGATTGATGAAGCGGTGAGCGTATTGTGCCACTCTTTGTGTAACATTCCGAAAGGTATTCTGTAACCGTTTTGTGTTTGCTTATGTTAGTAGCATACTTTCCTAGTGTGTTACCAAGGAACTGTTGGATATCACAATTTTCCGAAAACTAATGAACCGTTGAAAGAATTGGTTAGATTAAAATAAAATGAGTAAAATGCTGGATGTGAAAGGCACTTTTTTTGCTAAAATAAAATGCGACTGTTAAAAAGTAGCACATGTGATTTCTATGCGTGATTGTGCATGGTTAAATAATCTCGTTATCGTACGAAAGACTGATATACTAAGCTAGTAACGAGCAGTTAGCATAAATATGAAGGGTCGACTTCCACGGCGATACTGTTTCAGAGAGAGCAAATGACGAGTTCAGGCATTTGAATCGTTGGTGGTTCTGTAGGCAAGCCGTTTCTTTTCTTCCATCATTGAGCGGATCGCTATCCTAAATTGTAAAAAAAATATAAAATGTTGAGTTATTAAAAAGAATTTAACCTTCGGGAAGTCGCGTGTTTTCGCCTTTCTTACAAGTGCCCTTACAAACTGTGTACAAAGTACACGTACGCGACCTCCGGTGGGTTAAGCACAAACTTTGATAAGTTCCGATAGAAGAATAAATAACCTTAAAAAAATAATCACTATCAACTTACCGCAACGTCTCGTACTTGAACACAATCATCTGGCACTCCTGGCGGAACAGCTTGGTCAGCATGCCGGCGATGCCCTCGAGCTGCTGCAGCTGGAACATGTCCCACTTGAGCTTGTGATCGTTCTCCGGCGATGCTGCAACGATTCCCAAAATAAAATAAAAAAAACCGTTTAGTACAACGTCCAAAACCCGCTTCAACCCGTTCAATACTAACATTTCGCGTAAAACTCCAACCACTCGGGGACGGCCTCGAGCAGGTACGGATTGGCCGGAACCAGTGCGCTGTGCGGCGTAAAGTGGTTGTGCGAGGAGATCAGCGGGCGCGGAATCTCTACCGGGGTGGCGTGATGTAGATAGCATGACGTCAGATAGGGGTGGCTGTCCTGGGCCTGACCGGTGATGCAACTGTCGAGGGTAGTGAGCGTTAGAAAAGAATCTGCAAAATGTTGGCCCTAGATTTGAATCTCAACATTCTTCCACCAGGTTTCCCTGGTAATCTTGTAATCTAATATCAGTAGGCCAGTTCAGAAACTCTGCACTAAATCGTAGGACACAAATACGTTTTGTGATCTGTTCATAATTGACTTTTGCAAACAGTGAAAAAGTTCCATAAATCATTTTATTGTTGGGCTTCATTACGTTTGTTGGTAGAAGCAGTAGCAGGCGTTGGATGTACGTCTCCTGAAGCTTGCATCTGTCAATAATTACCATTTCTGATTGGTATGGTGGTGTTGCACTTGTCAAAAAAGTTTTACATTATGATCAGATTGCTTAACATGACGAATACCAGCTTTTAAGGAGCTGAAAGGGTTGGAATTCGTGTTGTAATCTGATTATAAAGTGGCGTTGCGATCCATCTACCCTCGAAAAATAAATTGTATGATGACGAATACAGGTTGTCCTAGTAAATACCATGTTCCGTGAAGCTTGAGTTTAAATCTGGATAATTTTGTCGATCGCAAATCTACTTACTTGTAGTAGAACGTTCCATGCTGGGCAGACTCGTGCCGCTCCCAGCCGGTAGGCAATCCCTCTCGTTCCAGCGGATGTGACCAATGGGTGGTCTTGGTGTTGTGGTCAATGTAGTACTTGCGACCACGCAGCGTGTAGTCTACGGACCACCCGGGTGGCAACGGAAGCTCCTCTTCGGCGGACGGATTGCCACTGTCCGACTGTTGTTGCTGTTGTTGCTGCTGTTGTTGTTGTTGCTGTTGCTGCTGTTGGGAGACCGCACTGGATGACCCATGACGGGCATTGTGCAGGAGAGCCTCGCCGTAGGTCATACCGCTGACATCTACGTTGGAGTACAGCGGTTGAGGCTGCGGCGGCTGCTGAGACTGGCTACGGGTCGCCAGGAAGTTGATCGACGAAGATACACTGGCAACGTTGCTAGCCGTGCTGCTACTGGAGAAGAGAGACTGATGCGAGGATTGATTACTTCCGGCGGCGGCGTTGTAGCTTTGCTGCTGGTGATAGATGGTGGCCGAGTTGGTGTTACTGTAGATGGGTGATTCGGAGCGCTGCTGCGCGATCTGGGTCGGATTTTCGTAGATGTGGTAGTGATCCTTGACGGCAGTGGGTTGAAGCTGTTGTTGCTGCTGCTGCTGCTGTTGACGAGCCGAATACTGGCGTACAAACGGCGATTGTTGTTGTTCCGTGACGGCCAGGTTTACGCTGGAGGCAGCGGCCATCCCGGTTGGGCTATTGTTTCGCAGCAGATTTCCGTAGTTTTCGAACCCATTTCGGAAGTTGCTTGCGACACTGCTGTTACTGTTGTGGTGATGGTGATGCTGGTGCAGCTGATTGTACGAATATTTACGCTCAAAGTTCGACAGATACTGCTGGTGTAAATGTTGTTGCTGGGCTTGCTGAATTTGCTGCTGAATACGATACTGGTTAGCCGCTTCGCTTTGTTGCATCAAAATCTGATCTATCGTCTCGATGTCGACATAGTTTCCGTGACTATTGTTGTTCGGGCTAATGTGCTGATTTACGGTCATGTTGTTTGCCAAACTCAAATTCGATGGCTTCGACGGCATCATCATCGGCTGCTGAAGCTGCTGTTGAGACATCTGATTTTTGTTGTTTGCCATCATCAGCACGCTGTTTGTCGGGTTCAGAATGTTCGGTTGATCGCTCTGCAGCGAGAGATTAACAAACTTCTGAGCCAGATTCGGTATCTTGCTACTTGGGGTGTACTTGCCCTCGTGACCAAGTCCACCCATCGATACCTTAACATTGCCAAACTTTTGAACGTTATTAATGTTATTGTTGGGCATGAGCGGCCCTGGCACATATATGTTATTGTTCTGTCCGCCATTGTTGACACCGAACGCCTGCTGGGAACTTCTCCTACCCTTGCTCAGTTTGTTCCTAGCCTGCGTGTCGCTATTTGTCAGTACATTTATGACTGGAAAAAGAAAAAAAAAATCACCTTTTAACTTAAAAAAAAACCAGATGCTGACCCACTTCATCACCACTTGCACTATGCACTCTTCAACTCGCTACACTAATTTAATAAGCAAACGCCCTCGCAATTTCCCCATTTTACCCATTCTATCACTACCAGCAGCGTTTGCGCTGCTTCAGCCGCTAGCTGATACTCACTTGGAATTTCCGGTGGAGTGTCGCGCTTCACGTACTTTCCCACGACCCCATCCTTGTGGATGGATTTGTCCTTACTTTTGCGCGAAAGCATCTTCCTTTCTCCCGCACCGAAGCTGACCACCAGCGCGCTTTACGGCAAAAGTATGATTAACTATGGCAGCGCGAACTCACACACGGCTCGCCGATGGCTTTTGCTCTTTTATTTTATGTTCCTCGTTCTTCTCTCGTTGAGATGCTGCGCTGGTATACCTTTTGCTCCCGTGTATGTCTGACTGTTTTTTTGTTACGTTCAAAAACCAAGTTCTTCTTCCCTGGCCGTGGCCCTGGGTTTATTATTACTTTCCCTTCAGTCTGCTCCCCCCACAAACACACACACACTCCTGCTGGATGCTGCTGATCTGACCGATGGTTCTCCCCCCAATATCTTTGCCCGTTTCGTTTTGGGTTTTCTTTTCGTTCACCTCCGAATG
Organism: Culex pipiens pallens; assembly: GCF_016801865.2. Taxonomy (NCBI): domain Eukaryota; kingdom Metazoa; phylum Arthropoda; class Insecta; order Diptera; family Culicidae; genus Culex; species Culex pipiens. The sequence goes on along the minus strand of NC_068937.1, from coordinate 92,115,558 downwards.
TTCTTTTGTTTTCGCTTGCCTACTTCTTCTTCTTCCTCCTCTTCTTTTGATGGTCCGAGCAGAGTTATGTTGAGTTCAGCAAGAAGAGGGGCTCCAGCATCCACCAGCATTCTTCTTCTTGTTACACGGGAGCAGGACTCGCTGAATCGCACTTGGGGCGGCGCATTCCATCCTAATTTATGTTATCTTGCTACTACCGCAGCTGTTTGGCAATGTACTAGTTTTGGTGATTCGCTTCGCGAAAATGAACTTTCGATTCTAGTCCAGTTGCACAACCTGCACATTGTACCTTTAAAGGCCACTTTCACCCATTTTCGGTGCTCGCGTATCTAGGCAAAAGGTTCGCCAATGACCTGTGCGATTGGGAGACGTTTTCGCTTGCTTGCTAAATGGACGAATCAAAATAAATTAGCTCGAAAATTGCACCACAAATTTGCGGAAGGCTGAACACAAAAAAAACTCGACTGAATGCAAGCTCTCGTGGAACCAAAATACGCGAAGCATCGTTTGACGTTTGGAGCTCGCATGACGGCGCGCGTTGGTCGACATCTACTTCAATGACATATAAACAGTCGATGAATGGGAAATCGATGAATGCGCATACGGGCAGTGGTCGTCAAACGCTCAGAGATGTTTTGTGAAGAATTTAGTTTTTAAGAAAAGGACAATTTTCGGTACGTTTTAGCGGAATAATCAAAACCAACAGCCGTTAAGTTAGTACAATTATTCAATGTCGAACAATCTACACTACTCGAGAGGGGTATAATTGCTTGACTTGGCGATTTGTTCGAACTTTCTGCGGTCTAGCTAGTGCCTTCATGGAACTTTTTAGTTTAAATATATTTTTTTACTTCCACTAAACATGCTAGAGCTTCCTTACGGGGTAGAGGAAGATAATAGAGAATTTTCTTAACTAGAGATATACTTTGAGTTGTACTAACTCTTGGGAGTTGAGCTAAAGAGTGCAAATCTGGGATGTTTTTAGCAAGTAGTCGGTAGTAAATAAAATCCTTTAAAAAATAGTCATTTGAATAAAAAGAAAAAAATGCCACAAAAATATCAGGAAGGAATGTTAGTACTCCTCGTGTTGCGTTCAAATTATGAGTAATGCTGCTTAATCTTCAACTGTATGATGTTTAAATTAAATATGTCGATTTGATATTTTGGAACAAAAGGCGAAATTCGTAAACAAGCGCTACCGAATGCTTTGAGCTTTTTTTTTTGCGTACTTCCGGATAGCACCAGGGGATGCCGCTTACCTCGTCTACTGGATCAACTGCACGTAATTGGCTGGGAACAGGCCGTACTGGTTGTTGCACAGACCTCTCCACCAACCCTCGTCGATCTGGAAGAAAGGGTGGGAATGTTAGTGTTAAGAATTCAAAGACATTTCCGGTAGTTTCTTACCATTTCGATGTGCGTGATTCGATCGTCCGGATCGAACGAAATTTCGTCATCGGCGGCGGCCTGATAGTCGTACAGGGCGATCGCCTGAACGCCCGGATTGTCCGCCGACAGGATGAACTCTTCCGGTTCTTCGGGTTCTGCTGCGGCAGGTGCGGCAACCACAGCTGGTTCCGGTTCCGGTTCGACAACCGGTTCTGGCTCCACGACTGCTTGCTTCTGCTGTACTACTTCTTCCACGACTGGTTCCGGTTCCGGAACGGGTTGACTTCTAGCCGTTGGGACTTGAATTGGCTCTGGTTCCGGTTCCGGTTCATTTGGTTGCTCCGCAACAACCACGTTCGTTGGAATGACATCCGGTTGGGGCGCCACAACGGGGGCTCGTGGAACCGTTTCCTTGGGCAGCAGAATTGGCTCCTTGCGAGGTGCTTCCGTTGGCGACTGGGGCTGCTTGTTGAAGTTGCTGATGGTACTGCCGACGCCCAGTTCGCGACCCGTGTTGATTGGCCCTTTCCGTTCCGGCTTTTTGGGCTCTGTCGTTGCTTCGTTGGTAGCGTTCTGGAAAGTGCCACATTGAAACACAATCTAACTTCTTATACCAACTAATTCCCATAATATACCACTCTCTTGGCCGCCTCCTCCCGGTCCTTCTTGTCCTTTTCCTCGCGCAGTCGCTTCTGCTCGTCAGCCCGCTTGCGCGTTTCCTCCTCGGCCGCCACGGCAAAGTTCTCGAACCGGGCCCGAATGTTGGACGGCTTAGCCGTCCCGATGTCGGGCTTCACCTTCGTGTAGTTGGTGCCGATTTTGTCCTGCTCCTGGAAGCCGACGGCCGACTTGTCCATGCGGTCACTCTGGACGCCAAACTTGCCACCGAAGCCCTACGTTTAAAGAGATCGTTAGCGGTTATTCAAGCCTAAGATTTCTACAAATTCTGAAAATAGCCAAGCACCAAAACCTCAAAAACGGACAAGGACGACCACCACCATACCAAAAACCCTCTACACAGATCTCAACCTATTCCTGCTAGGGAGAGATTACTCACAATCTTGTGGTCGAGCTGGCTCTCGTGCATCTGCGCCTTCTCGTGGTAGTCCCAGCCGAGGGCGGACTTGTCCTTGCGATCGGTTTGCACGCCAAACTTGCCACCGAAGCCCTTGTGGTATACGGGAGAATTGTTGTAGTTTATAGGTTTTCTTTACCCAGTATGGCAAAACAGTGTTGGAATAGTAATTTACGCACGAATCACATTTATTTAACAAGGTTTACCGAGTTGGATATATGTACGACAAGTGCTGACAAAATCAAGTTTTGCAGCAAGTTGGATATTTTCAGTGAATCTCGTTTGTTTCATCGCTTGGATGTTATTTGCCGTCAAGAAAAGTGTCAAACTCCAAAACAGTATCGAAAAGTTCTTTTCAGTATTAATTACGAGAAAAAAAGAAGCCTGCTTGTTGTGAATTTTAAAGGAAAAAAAACTTCCAGAGCTGCCTGGTATTGCATTTGCACAGGTTTTGAAGCAACTTAAATTTTATTTCATTTTAAATTTAATCGGGTAGCCTTGTTGTAAAGCCTATGAAAAAGCTTATTAAAAGTTCCATAAAATTTCCAAAACTTTTTGACATACGTTTAAGTATTTACTAACTAGAGCTAAGTACGGAAAAAGGAAGGAAAAAATCATAAATTCGCAATTTTCAGTGTAAGAACGGGCCTTGACCGATCTTATGCACCAGGTTCCCGACGAACCAGGCTTGCCACAAATACAGATTTTTCAGCACAGGCCCGAAACACAAACAAATTTTTTTTTTACAGTTAAAATAAATTTGAGCAGTTTTTGTTAAATTGGCCAAAAAGATAAACATTGTTAGCATCTTTTGGCATGTTCAGTTTTTGGTAAGAATATTATTCTTTAAAGTTATACTCGATTGAGTGTTTGGTATGTGCCAAAAAAATCTGTATTTGTGGCAAGCCTGCGACGAACACGCACTGCCCTTACACCTACATCTCACCCTTGCTCTGAGTCAGTACGAGCAACACGCTTTGAGTGTTCGTGCCAGGCATGCACATCTTCTTTTCCGGTTACGCATTTTAACACGGCCGGTGTTGGTACATTGTGTTGGGTTTGATGTAAGTATAAGCGCCTAACCATTTATAATGTGCCTATCAACTTTTGAATTCGCGAGAAAATGGAGGGGTTCTGACGGGAGAAAAACACCGCGTGACTTGTTTCAACAAAGGTTCGGTTTAATCTGTTTTTTTTTCTCTGCTTACAGGGTTGCCAGAAGGGCCATCAAATTTGTCCGCCGTTTTAACGGGCCAAGAAAATAAAGGTGCAAACAAAACAAAAAATCTACTTTTCCTTGGGCAGTGTGCCCAAACATTCTCCCCCCGTTGAGGCGTCAGGCTCAACCGAAGGCATCAAAGCAACCTTGGTGATTGCTCGCTTGAACTCGCTCGTTGCAGTTTTCACTGTCACCACTCTGACAGCGCCGTCTTCTCCGGGGTGTGTAGCAACGATCCGTCCGCGCCGCCACTGCTGCGGAGGCAAGTTCTCGTCGATCAGCAGGACCAGCTCACCAACCTTGAACTCCTTCACTCCAGCGTTCCACTTCGGTCGTCCTTGCAGCTGATGGAGGTACTCGCCAGACCATCTTCTCCAAAAGTGTTGCTGCATGTACTGGATGTGCTGCCATCTGCTGAGACGTCCGACCTTCTCATCCGCGTACGACGGTTCCGGTAGAGCCACTCCAGACCGGCTGATCAGGAAGTGCGACGGCGTCAGCACCGTCAAATCGTTCGGGTCTTCAGACATAGGGCACAGGGGCCGGGAGTTGAGGATGGCCTCCGTCTGTGCCAGGAACGTCGTCATCTCCTCGTACGTGAGCTTGGTCTCGCCGACGACCCGCTTCATGTGGTGCTTCATGGACTTCACTCCCGCCTCCCAAATCCCTCCGAAGTGGGGGCTTCTCGGTGGAATGAAGTGCCAGCGGATGCCCTTGAGACTGCAAAACTCCTCCAGCTTGTTCTTGTGCAGTTGACTGTTGAACAGTTCTCGAAGGGCCGCAAGCTCGTTGTTGCCACCGGCGAAGCAAGTGGCGTTGTCCGAATGGATGTCGCTGGGGAGCCCACGTCGGCTAGCGAATCGCTGCAATGCGGCGATGAAGTTGTCGGTTGAGAGGTTGGTCACGAGCTCGAAATGGATGGCCTTCACCACACAGAAAAAAATAATGTAAATTTGGAAGCTGTAATTTTGGAAGGTTAAATATTACCTCTTTTATGATGTAATTTTACCTCAATTTAGACTGAAAAAGCAACATTACACCAGAAAAGTGGTAAAATTACACATTTCCAGTGGTAAAATTACACCTTTTTTCTGACATAAAAGATGTACTCCTTCCCAGATGTAATATTACCATGTTTTTTTCTGTGTGCACCATGCATACGAAGACGACCACGTACGCCTTCTGCAGCCTTGATCCTCGTCCTCCGGTCTTCAGCATGAACGGACCAGCGTAGTCGATTCCCACCTTGGAGAAAGGTGGCGCGGGGTTGATCCGGTATCCTGGTAGGTTGCCCATGAACTGACTACCAGGCTTTGGGTTCTGTCTGCGACAGATTTGGCACTTCGTAACGACTTGTTTGATCAGCAGACCTGCTCGCAAGGGCCAGTAGCGTTCGCGAACGATGGCCAACCAGGGTTGTTAAAATATCAAAATATCAGCTCTCACCAACTACAATTATCCCGCCTGAATATTCATGCCTCAAATACAACTGCTCTTCTCTCCTCATTGAAACTCTCAGCGCCGAACATAGCCGAACACGTTTTCGTGTTTACCCACTCGCGATTGACATTTTTCTTTTCTCTCTCATTCCCGCTTCCACGATCATCCTACCGCAACAGCGTTTAACCACAAAGGCCGCCACAAAACCAATTTTGCAAACGCAATTTAACGGGACGTCATGCGTGGTCGGCTCCTAATCGCCATCTCGCGTTCTCTCATTGCAGTTTTCGGAGAGATTGAGAGACTCAGCGGTGAGAGCGCATAGTCGAGAAAAAGGGAAGGTGTGATAGAGAGAGAATGACATCGCTGGGAATCACGAGACACAAGAAGAGATCTCACAAGCTATAGTGACGGCCGCTATACTCTCGGATATTTTTGGTGCAGAGATAATCTATTGATAGTTTTTCTATCACTCATTTGCAACACTGTGGCCAACAGTCCGTTTTGGCCAACGTGGAAGTTCTCTTCGTGCAGCTTGCGAACCAGGATCTTCGTGACGTGGTGGCCGTCAGGTAGGAGCACCTGATGCTTGCCGTCGTAGGGTATCGCTGAATACTTCAAACGGCCACCGACTCGGATGAGACCGTCCTCTCCAAGGAACGGCGCCAGATTGGACCACGAGTGTTGCTTGTTGGAGTTCGACCGCAGCAGCTTCAACAGGTCACCGAATGCTTGCTTTTGGACCACCGCAAGGATGGTTTTCTCTGCTCGGGCCACCTCGTCCGCCGAGATGCCAGATGTTTCGCGCCGCTTGTGCACCGCCAGGTTGATGTAGCGCTCGACGTACACCCACGACCGCTGCAGTCGTCGGTAGTTGCTGCATCTCGTAAAGTCGATCGCTGGTTTCGGGTTGACGACCGTCAGGACGATCGCCGGCTTGAGTTCTGGTAGTTGGGACTCGTCGAACGGCTCGGACAGGTCCTCTGGTAGCTGGTGTTCCCACAACTCAGGTGCGCCGTCCTCCCAAAGCTCGTGCTCCAGCAGGTCTTCCGGCAGCGCTCCCCGGGAGAGCACATCGGCTGGGTTGTGTTCCGATCGGATGAAACGCCACGTGAACTCTCGAGTCAACTTCTGTATTGCGGCTACACGGTTCGACACAAACTGCTTCAGTGCCGATGGAGGTTTTTTGAGCCAGCACAGAACGATCTTGGAGTCGCAGTGAAGCACCACGTCGTCGAATGGAACTTCCAGGGCGGCCATGACCTTTTGAGTCAACTCCGCCAACAGTTTTGCGCCGCACGCTTCCAGCCGGGGGATTGTTTGCTCCTTGAGTGGAGCCACTCGTGATTTGCTGGCAGCTCGGCACACGCTGATCTCGCCGCACTTGTTGACGCTCCGGATGTACAGCACACCACCGTATGCTCGCTTCGAGGCGTCCGAAAAGCCGTGGAGTTGCACGTTCACCGCATCCGGGGCGATCAGGCATCGCTTCTTCCGCATCTTGCTGATAGCTGGCAGCTGCACTCGAATCAGCCTCCACCGCAGTGAAAGCTCGACCGGAAGTGGTTGGTCCCAGGTTAGCGCACGAACCCAGACGTCTTGCATCACCAGTTTGCACAGCGTGATTATCGGCCCTAGGAAGCCGCAGGGGTCGAACAGGCTGGAGATCTCCGACAGCACGATTCGTTTTGTCCATTCCTCGTTGATGGGTCGGGGCACTCGAAAGACAAAGTAGTCCTCGAGCGGGTTCCAAATGAGTCCGAGAGTTTTAATTGTGTTGTTGACATCGGACTCCCCGAAATCAACCTGTTTCTCGTGCAGCTCAGCTGGAATCGCTCGTAGCACCTCGGTGCTGTTCGAGCAGAACTTGTGGACGCCGAACCCTCCTCGGCGCAGCAGCTCCGTCAGTTCTTTGTAGATTTGGACAACTTCGGCGACGGACGAACCACCGGTCAGGAAGTCATCGACGTAGCTGTCCCGCTTGACCACCCGCGCCGCGAGCGGTAGATCCTTGCCTTCATCCGTGGCCAGTTGAACCAATGCCCTTGTTGCGTGGTGAGGTGAGCTGGCGAGGCCGTAGGTCACCGTCTGCAACTCGTAGACCTTCAGCTGTCTGTCGTCATCCAACCACAAAATCCGTTGATACTTGCAGTCGTCTTGGTGCAGCTTGACCTGCCGGTACATTTTTGGGATGTCGGCAGTCAGCACGACCGGGTGGGTGCAGAACTTCAGGATGATCGACAGAAGGTCGTTTTGCACTGTGGGCCCAACATCCAGAGTATCGTTCAGCGACAGACCAGACGTGGTCTTCGCCGAAGCGTCGAAAACGACTCTTGTCTTGGTGGTCGAACTTGAGGCCTTGTACACCGCGTGGTGTGGGATGTAGTAACCTCCGTCGTTCACGTGTTGCACTTCCTTCATGTGGCCCAGTGTGAGATATTCGGTTAAGAACGCGGAATACTCGACACGCTTGGCTGGGTTCCTGGCCAACGAGATCATCAACTTGTCCAAGCGCTTCCGCGCGTTGTTGTACGAGTCGCCCAGTTGACTCTTCTGGTTGTTGAAAGGAAGCCGGACGACGAACCGGCCTTCGGCGTCTCGAGAGTGGGTGCGCTGGAAGTGTTCCTCGACGGCAGCCTCAGCTACGGTCAGGTCGGTCTCTGGGTGGACGCACTCGATCTCCCAAAACTTCACCATCGTCTTGTTCAGCTCCTCCTCGAAGTGGTTCAGTTGGCACACACGCGGGCATGGCTTGGCCTTTCTGGTCGGTACCGCTCCTCCTAGGACCCATCCGAGTTCCGTCTCGGCCAGTGTTGGCGCGTTGCGGCCGATCTTGACGCGACCGCTCTTGACCAAATCAAAGAAGATTTCGTTGCCGATGATAAGGTCAATCTCTCCAGGGGTGTGGAACTTTGGGTCAGCTAGTTGCAGTCCTGGCGGCAGGGGCCAGGATGCGACGTCGATCTCAACCACGGGAAGGTTCGACGTGATGCGTGGTACGACCAGGAAATCCAACACGGGTGAGGCGAAGGCGTTCACGCAGGAGTTGATCTTCGTGGACAGCACGTACTTCACTCGGGTCTGGATGTCGTTCAAGCCGCTCACCGGTAAGTCCACGCGATCCATCTTCAGCTTAAGCTTGTTCGCCAACTTCTCGGTGATAATGTTGCTGTCAGACCCCGAGTCCAACAGCGCCCGACACTTGACAGTGGAATCGGCTTGGCCGATCACCATCACCTCCGCCGTCGACAGCAGCACATGGTGCTTCGCACCGCCGACGTTTGCACAGAGGGACACCGCGCTGCTCTGCTGCACTGGAGCGGTTGCTGGACCGCCCGCTGGAACCGAGGATGCCACTGGCAGGCACTGGCTCGATTCTTCCTTCTTCACTTGACCTTGGTTGCTTCGGGTGCCACTGTCGTGCAGAAGACTGTGGTGCTTGCGGCCGCAGCCTTGCACCTTGCACAGAGTCTTGGACTCGCAATCACTCACCCGGTGTCTCGCCTTCAAGCAGTTGTAGCACAAGTTTGCCTTAGTGGCAACGGACTTGCGCTCCGGTACGCTCAGGTCTCTGAACGTCGAGCACCGGTAGATCGGGTGATCCTCTTTGCAGTGGCCACACACTTCCGTTGTGGCCTGCACGAACGACTTGAGCAGGGGCTGGGACTTCTGTCCGAACGCTTGGCGTTGCTTGCTTGGGGCCACTGTTGACTGCTGCGCCGGTTGCTGCTGGGAGCGATTTGTGCGCTGCAGAACACGCCCACGTTCCCGCAGGAACTCCATGAACTCCACGAAGTCTGGCAACGCTCCGCTGCCGATCTTCAGCTCCCACTGCTCTTGCGTCTCCTTGTCGAGCTTCTTGTAGATCACGTTCACCATCACTAGCTCGGCTAGCCCTTCGACTGGATACCCGTGACCAGCCAAAGCTTCGCTGTGCTTCGCACACACCTCGACTAGGTTGGAGATGGACTTGCCGCGACTATCCTTGGCGACTTTCGGACAATCCAGAATGGCGTCGATGTGCGTAGTTTTGCTGCGTGGGCAAGTCTGGGCTCTCACGACACTCACCTCTCTCTCGGAAATATGAGTGCTTGTTTTGATTGTGGTACAGTAGAAGTAGAATTTTGACAACGGTTTTCTTAGAACTAAGGCAGTTTTATCTAGATTTATTTAATTTTTCTCTTGTTTTGACAAGGTTTAAATTATCGTCCGCGTTGTATTCGGGAGTTTTCGGGAAATTTAAGATTGCGCTTCCTAGCAAAAGTTAACATATTTCGGTCGTTTCGCGTCGTAGTTTAAGCTGTTTCGTTATATGATGGCATATTGTAAATTTGCGTCGCGTACGGAAAATTTCGCTGTCGAGCATTACATCTAGGTGAAGAAATGACGCTGGATTTACATTTTTTCAACTGGACCTGGACATCATCACCATAGGAGAAAAGGTGAAGGAAAGAAAATAGTGGCAGCTGCTTCGAAAATTTGGTGAGATCAGTCCATATCGGACATTTTGAAAACTGAGATATTTTTACTTGCCATTTATTAAATACGCGCTGATCCCTGTTTTGCCTGATGGGATTGGAAGTTTAAAGATAGATCGAGGACCCGTCTGGTTCTTGCTTTATCTTTAGGCGGGGCCAGACAATGCCCAGTGACCTCGGAATTGGACCGCAAGGAGCTCTGTCATTCTGAAATGGGTCACTGGAAGCAGCGCGAGGGCTAACACCACCTAATACCCGGGACTGAGATAAGCTGTATCAGCATAACCAAGTCTGATACAAACTATGCTTTCCCATAATTTCGCTGCCGGCCAGCGGGTATTGGATTGGACCACACACACACACACACACATATCCAGAATGGCGTCGATGTGCGTGTCCAGAATGAGGCGTTTGTCCTCGTATTCGTCCTCCAGAATCCTCCAGGCCGCGTCGTAATCGTTATTATTTACGACGTCCTGGTCGATCTTGTCCTTGGCGTCGTCAACGAGCGCATTCCGGAGGTACAGAATCTTCATGGCTGGGGGGTCGTTCGTGTAGCGAGACATAATGCTCTGGAACAGGTTCTTGAAACTGTACCAGCTCTCCGGTTTGCCGTTGAAGGTAGGGAACGGAGCTTGCAGGTGCGGGACTGGCGCTGGGGCTTGGATGTAGACAGGTTGTGGAGGGGCAACTGCGGCGGCGGGTGCCTTCGGCAGTTCCAACAGCTTCGTGGTGAGCTCCGACTCGGCGATCCTCGCTTGCAACTTTTCGTACATGGTACTGTGCAGCTTTTCAAACGCCGCGTACTTCCCACGCTGCTCGGCTCTCTTTTCCTTTGGCAGCAGGACGATGATGTCGGAGTAGTTTTTGTCGTAATCGTCCGCGCTACGCCGCAGCGTCTCCTCGTAGAGCTTGAGCAGGTGGACACTCACCGTCACTTCCTCCAGCGAACCTTTCATCCGCTCCAACTTCTCGACGAGCATGTCCCGCCGATCCTCCAACGCTTCCAAGTTCTTCTCCATCCTGCGCTTCTTCTGCTGGGCTTCTTGATCGGCTTTCTGCTGGGCGACGGTTTTCACCACGCTTCCTTTCGACCCCGTCAGAGCGTCGAGAATATTCCTCCTCGTAATTCCGGTCGACACTCCCGTGGGCGTCTGCTGGTCGCTCATCCGTGCACACTTTTTGCCTCTTCAATGGCCACTTTTGCTTTTTTCGCACTCGCCAAGATGGCGTCCTTTTCGACGTGCCACGGGCACGCACACTACTGCAGCCGATCGCAACCGGCGTCAGTTTTCCACGCCAAAATGGCGACCACTTTTTCCTTTTGTGCCACGGGCACACACACACATTTGGTGGCGTAGCGCCAACCCCAAACTTCCGACCAGTCGAGCGTTCTCAACTGGTTCTAAAACTTCCGTGCCACGGGCACGCACTTTCTTGGTGGCGTAGCACCAACCCAAGAGTCCACTTCGCCCAAGATGGCGACTTCCCGGAACTTGTGCCACGGACACAAGAACCGACTTCACTTTGGCCGCAGCCGAACTTAGCACCGGGCTAACCACTCACGAACCGGGAACCAGCTCCAAATTCTCCGAATAATATCCGGTTCGAAGGACCAAAAAATGTTCGATAGCTCAGTTTAACACTTTTTGAATTCGCGAGAAAATGGAGGGGTTCTGACGGGAGAAAAACACCGCGTGACTTGTTTCAACAAAGGTTCGGTTTAATCTGTTTTTTTTCTCTGCTTACAGGGTTGCCAGAAAGGCCATCAAATTTGTCCGCCGTTTTAACGGGCCAAGAAAATAAAGGTGCAAACAAAACAAAAAATCTACTTTTCCTTGGGCAGTGTGCCCAAACAACTTTCATTTAAGCAAAAACTGTTATTTTTAGTTTGAATTCAAAAACTAATTGTTAAATATTATTAAAATTGTAGTATATCCGAGAACACCCGAAAATCAGGGTGACCACTCAAATCTCATTTCAAATTCCCGACTTTTTCCAGACTTTTCCAGAAAGCTCAAATAATAGGCATTTCTTATCTAAAGAGTGATTACAAACAAAAAACTCCCTATAGAGAATATATATAAGAAAAGTCAATATCAACTATCGCAATTCGCAATTCGCAATTTTCAGTGTAAGAACGGGCCTTGACCGATCTTATGCACCAGGTTCCCGACGAACACGCACTGCCCTTACACCTACATCTCACCCTTGCTCTGAGTCAGTACGAGCAGCACGCTAGAACACGCTTTGAGTGTTCGTGCCAGGCATGCACACCTTCTTTTCCGGTTACGCATTTTAACTCGGCCGGGGGTGGTACATTACGTAGGGTTTGATGTAAGTATAAGCGCCTAACCATTTATAGTGTGCCTATCAACTTTCAACAAAGCAAAAACTGTTTTATTTTAGTTTGAATTCAAAAACTAATTGTTATTTACTGTGTACTGTTTTCTCCTGAAATCTTCCCTAATGTTGAATTGTGTTAATCTGTTGCTATTTCTTCTGTCGCGGTGTTTTGTTACAATGTTTTGGACCTAAGCATGTTATTCAAAAGATTACCAAAAGTACAATAATTTTATGTGTGTGATCATTCAATATATTAAGTAAGGACTCGAACCATACTTGTTTGAAGAAAAGGGCGTAGATTTAAACAATAGACAATAAAGGAAAGCAAACTACATAAAGTTCGATACCGAAAGAATAATTGTAGTTTGAAGGAAAGAAGAGTAGGAGCCGATGAAAATTACATTTTAATAAATAAATAAGAAAATGGGTAAAGGAAAGATCAATGATAAACAGAAGTTAAAATCGTTCGCATATTAAGGGAAAATGTTTTTGTTAGGGGAAACACGTTTCAGTATTTATTGGGAAATGAGAGCAGAAGAGTAGAAAGATGAGTGAAGCAAAATTAAAGTACAGTACTTGTTCGATAACTGAGCTTGTTTGACTGGACTACTTGGGCTGTAGCCCACTTAAAAAGCAGACAAACGTGAAATAACCAAACAAACCGGAATGATGAGGGGCCAGTAGATGCAAAAGCAAGGTCAGCAAATTAGAAATCATATTTAAGTTTTAATTAAATGTTAAGTCAAAATTAAAGGTGAGCTCTGAAAGAAATTTAAGCAACCATCATTTTACATTTGTAGAGAAAATGTTATGCATCGGTCCCCTCGTCATTTTTCGTTCAGCCCAGTTTGCGAGCAACATTCGGTAACTGTGCTACATTCTCAGCTAAGTTACCGAACAAGTACTGTTGTTGGAAATGTGCAGAAGAAAAACCCCGTGCTGCGATGTTCTAGGTACATCCACAACAGTTCGTTCAACATGCTGTGAATCAAAACAATACCTTCTACAATCACAAATGACTTCCCTTTCCCACATTGCCGCTTTGTTATTGTTGTCCATGCTCTGCAAAGAAAGGGATGTTAATAAAATGTAAAAACTATAAAATAACGATACAAATACTTTCCCGAACCTGAGTGCCATCAGGTTGTTGTTGTTGCTGTTGTTTCCAATGTGATAGATATCACACCGGAGACGTCTTGATTCGGTTGTCCTGGTGCGACCGTCCTCCAGTCGTAGGCCCAGGCATGACATGAAAATGAAGACAAAAAAGATGCATTGATACATGATCTTCTTACTCACGAATAACCCAATCCAACCCAAAACAACACAGCTAATCTAGGTATGCACCCAAACCAACTGCGTTGTTCCGTGCCCTCCTCATTCGGCTATTTCAATATGATTGTCCTGGAGAATCCTCTCTAAGGATCGTTAAATTCCGGAGTAACTTCCCAAAAGGGCGCAACCCCTGTTGCAAACAAACAGTTCACTTTGAATGTGACTGGAATAGGCTGCCTGCTCACACCCAAGGCTACGCTCCATTGCAAAATCACTACGGAACTCCCTAGTGATGGCCGTCCACGCAATCATACTTCGTCATGATAGTGCTACCTTGTCACTCGCCTATACGTCAGTTACGTAAATACATGTGACAAGACAGGGCAATCACCACGATTCGAAACATGGACATCATCAACCGCCAGCTAGACAGATGTTCAAGTCATCATCTAACATACGGGGAGGCATGAGGATAGGGAACTGGTGCAGGACCAGAGCTATACTGTTCAGACTCTCATAACCAGGAATACTAACAACCAACATTTGGCGGATCGCTTCCCTGATTACGACAGTCGCGAACAGGACTGCCGATACAGTCAGTTCCGCTCCTTCCAGGATGTCCTGCACCTGGGCATCCCTAGTATCCAAAAGCATTAAAACATAGTTCAAACTAGCAGGACTGGGAACTTTATTTATTGCACTGTGGATACTTGGAATCTTGCAGCCCTTGGCCGACAAATTCTTCAAGTCAAAATATAAATAAATAGGGGAAATTCTCGTATGTTTGGCAGGTTAAGCACTCGCTCCTAACTCCATCCAATTTGCTGATTTTCACTATTTTAACAACTAATTTTGCAAAACTTTTGATAGAAACTTGCTTGCTCACTTCTCATTGAGTTATTTATCACTCGATTTCAGTTGAAAACGCTTTTAATTAGCTTTAATTGAATGTCAAAGTTCTGACCTGCCAACATTAGAGGCACGCTGGAATTAGATGCTGTTCCCCTACAAAAAAAAATAGAATTTAATAATTCAAATGTAAAAATAAAAAACAGACATTGTAAAATTCAAAAAAAATCAAAATGCTCGATTCTAAAAATATCAAAATCTAAAATTCAAAAAAATCAAAAAAAAAAATTAGAATTCCACCTTTTTAAAATTGCAAAATTAAAAGATTTTAAAATTATAAAATTCAAGAAATCATAAATACAAAAAAAATCCAAAACTTCCCAATTTAAAAACCCTGCATTTTTGAAATATGTATCAAAAGACAAAATTTAAAAATCAAAAACCCCTGAAATTCCAAAGTTTTTACATTATTAAATTGTTTGATTCTAACATTCTCAAAATCCGGACTTTTTTAAGAGATCCTATAAGCTATTCTGTTTCATATGTTTTAGGACTTTTATAAAAACCTCTTCGTTCGTTCGTATTATGCGCTACATCTTGCATCCGCTTCATAACAATTGCTTCCGCTCGCATCAAATGATTTACATCTTTGAAGAAAAGTCAATATCAACTATCGAATCAAAATTCTAAATTAATTTAAAAAAAAATCCGACTATTTGCAATTTTTGTGAACACAGAAACTGAACAACAAATAAAAAAAAACTTCAAAAATGGAATGAGAATATATAATTCAGAGCAGAAACACAAACAATTATTCCTCCAAAAAAAATCGAAAGTTCAACAATACTTATAACTTTCATGTTATTTTTTAAATTCGTTCCAACTGGAAATGGCAAAAAGTTAAAGATAACTGAATTTTAAATTTCATTCCTTAAAAATAGGAATGGAATTCAAAATTCAAAATTCTTTGACTTTTTGGCATTTCCAGTTGGAACGAAGAATCAAAAAATATACGTTTGCCAATTTAAAAAATAACATGAAAGTTATAAGTATTGTTGAACTTTCGATTTTAGCAAAATGTTTGAAGAGAAAAAATTTTCAAACAATTTTGCAATAACTAAAAATTTCTTGGATATTTTTTTTTGCAATTTCAATATTTTCTTCATGTTTTCAAAACGTAAAAAAGTTTTTCAATTTTGGCTTTTTACTCGATTTTTATTTTTTTTTTATTTTTAAAGGTTTTCCGAAAACTGAAAATCAAGCTTTATCTAGAGAAGGTAATTTACGCATACTCACAAAAAAAGTTCAAGGACAACATTAGGAAAAATATATATTTGAAATTACTTAATGAATTTAGTTAAACAATTAAAAATACTTACAAAAAAAAAACCATTGCCAAACTCAAGTTGGCATCTGTTTTCAAATATTCAATCTATGTGACAAAATGTAATATAACTTTAACTCTAAGCTGGGCATTAGGTTCTTCTTTTATTTTAGTTTTTCATTAACTTTAGGTCTCGTTGGTATTAATAGAGATCATTTGATTCATTTAAAAAATATTATGAAAATCTGTGTCAACTGCATCCAATATTTATTAAGATTTTGGATGTCTTAAACAGCTTTTCCCTTAGATCTAGGGTTTTTTCTCAAAATTTATTTTCCCTATAAGAACACCCAGTTAGCAAAATCTAAACGCAGAAATATGTATCCTCCCTGCAAAGGCTTATGAATTGATCTCAGTTGAAAGGTTCTCCAAATCTCTGAATTGCAAATGTAACATCCTGGAACAGAACTGTTAAATTCTAATAAAAACACAATTGAATTAAATTGAATAAACAGCTTTTCCATGCTCAAATAAATTGAAATAGTGTAAGAACCTTAAATTAAAAGTAAGTCACTAAAGCAGAATTGAGTGATTTCAATTTAAAAATTGTACAAAATATTACAAAATTATTCAAGAGTATATGTCCCGCCCGTGTGGATCAATCGGACCGCGCACTGGACTCACAATCCAGAGGTCGCTGGTTCGAATCCCGCGGCGGGCGCTCTAAAATTCTTTGTGTAAATATGGGTATTCGGCGCCGTCGCTCCGTGCCATACTTTCATACACTTAGGAGCCCAGGGCGGCGAAGTCCTTGTAGATAAAAAGGAAGACACACTAGTGGTTGGTACTAGCAATGGTGGCCGACAGCTATAAAGTCAACTTCGTCGTATAAATTAATTTTCAAACAAGTATGCTTGGAATTCCCGACTTTTTGACAAAAAAATCATAAATTCCCGACTTTTCCCCGATTTTTGGCGGATTTTGGCGAATTCCCGACTTTTTCCCGACTTTCCCGACTTGAGTGGCCACCCTGTGAAAATGTATTACAAAAATTAAAGTGGCCAGCCCTACTGCATAGTGTTAACCGCAGAGAGGATTCTGAGAACGGATCGCATAACACAGAATCTACAGGCATGCTATTATGCCATGACTGCTGTTTCGAGAAAAACACGGTTTTCGGTGTTGGTGTATAATTACTGCAAATTCATATAAATTTAAGAAGTAGTTACGTAAAACCATTCGTGTAGCACTCATATGATTTGCCGATAACAAAGATTTTGTTTATTTGAGGTGTGCGCTGTTAAAAACACTATTTAATCAAAGTAGTAAATTTTTCGTTTATTCTGCGGTTAAAATCTGCCGTTTGGCGAAACATTTTGGCTAATGAGTTTTTTTTTTAACGCGTTGCAGCAGCTTTAGCGGATCTGATCCAGAATCTGAAGGAGAGGTTTATCGTAGGTGACAGGTGACACAAGGAAGGCAGGTGGCAAAACGGAACCCTAGGACAGGATGCGGAAGAAGCTTAGTGAGATTCAGAACAATAGAGATGTTCATGTCCTCTAAGTCATAGGAGGGAAAATCCTGATGAGCTGGAGTCGGAGTCCGATTCGCTAAATTATGAGAAGCCGAAGTTGGAGTCAGAGTCGCTTTAAAATCTACCAGGATCCGCAGCCCTGCCTGTAACTGGAACCTGTAGCTCGCGATGAGCACTTTACGGTAAAGTCGCCAAAATGAAACCTAAAAAAACTTGTTTTTATTTCAACAACTGTATTTACCTTTGGGAGCGTTCTTTTATTACGTAACGCAAAATTTTGTATTTTTGACCCCCCCCCCCCCCCCCCCCCCCCAAATAATAAATCGTAACAGATGAGCAATCCCCCCCTTACCCCCCTGTAACGCGTAACACAAGGTCTTTTTGCAAATTTCTATGAGTGCTTATATGAAAATTTTGCATTACGTAACATAATTTTTCATCACCCCCCCCCCCCCCCCCTCCCACAATTTTCGTAACATTTCGTAACAGACGCTCCTGTTACAAACTATAAGTGGCATTACAAAAATATATATATATATTTTTTTTTTTTTTTTTTGGGAGGGTGATCCAGCCGCACATCGCTGATGTCGAAACCTCTAAACTGGGCCCTCGTCCTGTCACGTCCGTCAGTAGTCTTGTCGTACATTACAACTAGAACCAGATCTGCCAATGAATTAGTACACTTCGACCAAATAAACACTGACGCTGTATGGATCTGACTCTAGAATAAATGCACAGTTGTGTGTTATTCATAAGTCCAAAATGTTCAATTATTCATTTAAGTCTAAATATTCATTTGCGGATAACTACCTAACTTGAATTGAATACAAGATTTAAAGTAACCTATCCGAAAGCTACTCTTATCTCAAATCCCCGACATTTTAATTAATAGCCAAAAAATCTAGAACATTTCTTTTGAAACCTGTCTGGCTTCTTTTAAAAAACAAAAACAAAAAAATAGATTAACAGTTCATATTTTACAAGTCGTGAAATGAAAAAGAGACGACCATTTGATCGTCAGAATTCCAGTAGATCCTCGATTCGCAACAATGGTCGATACAATCATAATCCGACAACCGTTAGTTCAACAGATCATCGAATTTAGTCCGATATCATTTCACTATTGATTGATCGAGACTCTATAGAAATTTTGACAAATCAGAATGGTTTTTAAGCAACTTAAATGAATATCACCGATTCTGATAGAATTACTAAAGTCACTATTACTTATTTTGTCCCTTAATAACTAAAGGCAAAGTATAAAAAGTTGATATAGTTAAAATCCTAAATTCTACAAAAACTATTTTTTTTAAAACCCGCATCCTAACCTGACACCCACATTAAGATAGGGAAAAATCACGTATGTAGCGGTTCATTGTACAAATGTGATATTTCCACTATCGGAGAACCTCCTTGTCTCGATGACAGCTTACCGGCCATCGATTAAGCCCTGAGACTGCGTCAAAGTGGGTTCTCGTAGCATGAAGTGGTGTCCATGTGTAAAAATGGAAGCTTCAGCAATATACTGAAAACTTCGATTTTAATTCCACATCGGATCAAATCATACTCCTTGCCAAACAAGCATCAAACCTATGACACTCATTATGACAACCCAAGTAACATTTTTAAACCAACTAGCCACCACCAAGTTTTATTAAGGGTTTATTGTAGCATCTTGATTGCCTAATAGCCTAACCTTATTGAAAGCCCGACTGGCTTTCAATAAGGTTTTATGAAAGTTTTAACAGAGGCTTGAAAACCAGATGGCAATGCCATGCCAAACGGTTTTATCGCATGCTTTGTTAAAACCTAGGGTGTTGTAGCTGTCAAGTGGCATTAGGCATGTAAAAAGCTCACTTAAAACCATAAGCTCCTTAAAGAGCATTTATCGCGGCCAAATAGCAGTGCATAAATATGGCGCTAGACGCGTGCTCTGATTGAATATAATTGACCGCCATTTTGATTGAAAAAATAGAAAACTGAAAAATTTGATTTAAATTTGATGAAAACACACAATTATGCTGAATTTCTGGTATGATTTAAATAGCGATAGATGTTTAAAAATATTTTGAACATTTTTTTCAAAGAATTGCAATAAAATATTTTTTAACATTAAACACTATGATTACAAAATATTGATTTTTTGGCTCTATCTCCCCTACATTTATCAATAAAATTTCAACCGCAGCTGAATTTGAGCCATCAATTGTGAGAAATTAGCTTTCAAATTATTTGGATTACCTCTAATATCTATTATTTATCATCGCCATTTTTGACAACCAATCTCCATAATTTCATTTGGCAAGACGAAGACTTATTTTTTGCCAAAATAAAACCTATTTGGCATAAGACGTTTAAAGACGTATGAAATGTCATTTTTCCATAACTCCTGACTAGGTTTTAACAAAGGTTTTATCAAGGCTTTGAGGATGTTGTTAGGATTCAGTTGTAAAGCCTTGAACTCCTATGTAGGTTTTATAAATAGGCCGTAACAACCTTTTGCGGAGGTCCTTTTGGGTTTTAAGTGGGGTTTATCAAGGTTCTGGGGAGTTTGTTACGACTAAGGGGTTTTAATGTTGGTTTTGGCTGATAGGTTTTATAACGGTTGTGACAGCTTTGATAAAGCCTAAAATGTTACTTGGGAAAGCCCAGGGTATAAGTGGCATTACAAATATATAAATGTAAAATTTGCATCTTTAAAGTGATAACATTGTTCTGTTATGTACCAAAACATAGTCATTACCCTCAACTGGGGTGAATCAGGACTTTAGCCGAAATTTTGATAGCAGTTCTTGGTGTATTTGATATCAGTGCTCTTTTTGCGTTGTGTTGTGTCTGCATTTTTATTTATTTTTAGTATGGCTAGATCAGTTGTTCCTTTCCGCCCCATCTATCCAAATTGGTATCAGATGAAGGTAAGTAAGTTTCAAGTCGAAATATGCGTGAAACAATGGTCCCAAATTTAGTCCGAAATACTAAAAAACTGCTGTTATTGGATACTACCCAACTTTTCATTTATTTGGCATAATAGCCATTTAGTTTTTTGAATCCGCAGGGCCTCAAAAGCATTTTTTTTTTTTTGTAAAAAATCAGGCTTCAGGGGATTATTTAGACAACAAAGTACAAGTCCAATTTTGGCCAAATGGCATATTAGCCATTTTTTCGATGATGGGCAGAAAAATATTTAGGATATTTTATAATGAGTCATTAAATTAGATGTTGTGGAATATCTGTTCGATATTTTTAATTTGGATGGATAAAATAACGTTTTCTGAAAAAAAAAAAGTTCAGCGATAACGATAACGAACCAACACTTACAACTTTGTGATCCAGCTGACTCTCGTGCTTCTGGGGCGCCTCCAGATGATCCCACCCAACCGCAGACTTATCCACGCGATCGCTCTGCACTCCAAACTTTCCCCCGAACCCGGCCGAATAATCCTTCTGCGACTCGTGCTTGTCCACCTTCTCGACGTGATCCCATCCGACCGCGGATTTGTCCACCCGATCGCTCTGCACGCCAAACTTGCCCCCAAATCCGGTCGAGTAATCCTTCTGCGAGGCGTGCTTCTCGAGCTTTTCCTTGTGCTCCCAGGTGGCGGCACATTTGTCAATACGGTCCTTCTCGACCCCGAACTTGCCCCCGTACCCGTGTGACGATTTGGGACCATCCTTTTGCTTCTTCTCCGCGTCGGCCCGCTCCGTTTCCTCCCGCAGCTGCTGCATATCGATGGAGGCTGCACTTCGGCCCGATCCGGCCACCGTTTTTGAGCCCCATCGCTGCTCCTGCTCGTTGACGTCGTTCACAAAGTCCGGATCGGTCTCCCAATCGTCATCGCCTTCGGGCGCGATACCCGCGTCGATGTCGCGGCCGGCCGTCGATTTCCACATCTTATCAGTGTTTTTGGTTAATCCGGACCTGTGGTCACCTCCAAAGGGAGTGGTTCTTCTGTTATCTATGACTGCTGCTGACTCACCAGAAAAGTTACGACGAAACAGTTACAACTGTGAAACACTTTATGCAGCGGATAAACACAAAATTCTGCACGAATACGCAGCGCAGTTTACAATTAACATAAAATTACAGTAAAATATTCAACTAGCGACGCTATTTCTCACTTTTCTAGTCAAAACATTCCCAAATCGGACGAAATTTTTTCGCGTAGTTTACAGAAAAAAAAACTTTCGGCGTTCACGACTCGATGACGTATGCGAACTGTCACTTGCAACCATCAGAGAGCAGAGATGTGAGCAGTGTGACGTTTGTTTGTGTATATGCGCGCGGGTGTTTTGTTTGTGTTTACAGCCCATCTAGGTCCGCGTCCGTCGTCGCCGCATCAAGCGAAAATGTTTGGTCCAGGGGAAATCGGTTCTCCGGCCGGTGAAAATCCGGAAAAGCAGTGTCGTTTGTGTTTGAAACCCGCCCGCGAGTACTACAGCTTGACGAAACGGTTCGAGGACACTCCGCCGGTTCACGCCGTCATCCGGACGCTGCTTTCTTATGTGAGTAAAATTTTGTTAGGCTTTGTTTCGTGCCCGATACAAGCGAGGTATGTGGGGTGAAAACGGCAGGATGTCGATTTAGTCGACATATTTTTTTGGGTGTGCAAATGGGGTCCTAAAGCCCCATGTTATTTTTTGATCGTCAAAGGTTATAATCATCGAAATTTTATTTTCGAGAAATTTCAATTGTGGTTCATGTGTATTTTTATTTGCAACTGTAAAAAACACGATTAAAAACCATTTCTAATCACTTATTTAATTTTAATGCAAAAAAAAAAAAATTACAAGCTGTCTTTCAATTAGAACTGCGAAGTTAATTTAAAAAAAAAAATAAAATCGATTTTAAATCCTTTGCTGTTGTACAAAGGGTCAATGTCCTCAGAGAAATAACCTTTAGCGTTGTGATTAATAATATCTGCAATTTAAGCTTAATTTTAAAACCCAATTCTAAAGTCTTTAAATTTCAAGATTTTAAATTTTTAAATTGTTGAGTTGAGTTGAAATTACCGTTCCACAATTTTTTTGAAAGGTTATTTTGCAGTTTTTGTTTTAGAGAGAAACCTGGTTACTTTTTTGTCTGCTGTGATGTAAATTATTTTGAAAAAAAAAAAAAACTTATCAGAGCAACTATTCTACAACACAAACTATATCTTTGATACTTCTATTAAATTTATTTCATAAAATTACTTCTCAGACAATACACGGTTACCGTTACAAATAAACAAACACATAAAAAAAATTAAACCTGTAAAAATCTCTCCAAACAACAGATTGAGGATAACTATGATCTGCCACAGCAAGTCTGTACAACGTGCACCAAGGAATTGCTGCACTTTACACGTGTAAAAGAGGGATGGGTCGCCAATCAGTTTGCGCTGGCGCGACAATACTCGAAAGCCCCCAAATCGACAAGTCCTGTCGAGCCCCTCGTAGACAATGCCACTTCCCAATTACCGCCCGAAATGCCTGAGGTATGCGTTGAAATCAACGAAGATGTTGGCGATTTCTCGAATCAAAATGAATTTGGAGCAGAATACTCAAAACAAACGTCGGATGGTGAACCGCCAGAGGTCACTTCCGTTGCTCAAACCCCTAGCACGAGCAAACAACCCCAGAACCAAGGTGAAATAACGAGTGCCATGCGCAGGTTTTCGAAAACCCGTCTCGAGTATCGCTGCTTCGTGTGCACCACGGGCTACAACTCGATGAAATCGCTGCTCTTGCATCTTAATGACCACGCCGAAATGATTCCCCACCGGTGTACGCAGTGCGTGGGCAAGATGCAGATTTTCCATTCGGTTTTCGCTCTCAATCGCCACCTGCGGTCACATCACGGGTCTGAGGGCAGGAAGAAGGAGGTGAAAGCCAAACCGAAACCGACCAGCTGCAACGACTGCGGACTCGTGTTCAAGAGTGCCGACGAGAAAAAGGCCCACGACAAGCGGAGCCACTTCCGGTGCGAGACGTGCGATCAAGGATTCACGACGCAGTCCTCGTTGAACGCGCACATGGTGAGGTTTTTTTTTGAAAGAGGCGTTTCAAGATTCAAAAGCATAATTGTGTGTTTACTTTCAGAAAATTCACACCGGTGTGCGTCCACATGCGTGCGTTTACTGTGGGAAAACGTTCAGTCGGCTGTTCAACATGAAGGATCACATGCGTCGGCATCTGGACGATCGCTCGCACGCGTGCCCGATTTGTCCGAAAATGTTTTTCAACAGCCGCCAGGTAAACAATCACATCGAAAGTGCCCACGGCGGCGGGCCGATGAAGCGGTCGCTGCTGGTCGGCTCCTTGTCGGGGGCGCTTGCTCAGCTGGGTGACATGGGCGTTGAGCAGCCGCCGATGGTGGTGATCAACGAAAATGGGTTGGTCGACTTCGCACCGGACGGGGATGACGATGCGGACGACGATTTTATGCCGGACGGGGATGAGAATGTTGGGTTTAAACAGGAGAGCGATGCGAGTGCGACCAATATGTAACAGAGCTTTTTTTTTTCTTGAGAAATAAACAATTAAGCATGCAAAAGTAATGTAGAGTTTTTTTTTCTTCGAAAAATTGTTGATATTTGTATTTATCTGACTTAAAGATTAACTCCAAAATTGTCCAATCCGTGGTCCAATCGGTTCAATCAGTCAAATTTAGAATAGTTCTGACATTCCTGTTAAAATGCTGTTAGAATTGGGTTCTAAAGCCCAATGTAAATTTTTATGCACAACTGTGAAAAAAACACGATTAATAACCATTTCTGATCACTTTTTTTCATTTGAATGCAAAAAAAAATAAAAAAAATCAAGACAACATTTTTTCGATGGGTCAACTATAATCCCCCTGGAGCGAGCTGTCAAGAAGGAACGCGGAGTTATTTTTTTTAAATTGATTTAAAAATCCATTTTAAATTTCAATTTTCAATTCGGTTTTATTGGTGAATTATCAATATACAATAAGTTCTTTTGAAATACATAACAGAGTTTTGGAGTTCCTTTCAGCTGTGTGTTACATCATAATCCATTTTGGAACAATTGTTGCTTGTAGTTAAGGGGTTACCGAAAGTAAGAAAAAGATAAGAAAAAAAAACTTACTAAAATTGCAAGGGAAAGGGGATAGAAATAGAGAAAGCTTAAAACTAGATCACAATTTTTTATCCTTTATAGATGTGCTTGATCATCAGCTCCCCGAGGGCCAGAAATTGCTCCGCCTTGTTACGGCAGGTCCGAAACCGCGTCATCATCTCCCCCGCGAGAGCAAAGAACTCCGGCAGGGTGAAGAGATCTTCCGCGGTGACTCCTTGCTGGGTCGCATCGCCGCTACCGGCAGCGACCACGCTCGCAAACGACCGCCCCCATCCAGGAGGGAACGCTGGGTTGTCCGCTGGAACCGTACGCTGGCCAGCTGCAGGAACGGCTGCGCTCGTACTTCGCTGAGGAGGATGGGACGCTGCTGCTTTCTTCTTCCTCTTTTCCTGCTCCTCGAGGTAGGACTTCCGCGCGACGCATCCGCGGTAATTACCGGTATGGTTACCGCCGCAGTTCGCGCACTTTATGCGCGCCTTGGTTTGCTCTGCCTTGTCCCCCAGGTCCGCCTTGCACGGCAGTGCACACGCCTCAGAGAGGTGTGTTTCACCGCACTTCACACAGCGGGGCGGAAGGTTGCAGTTCCGCGAGCCGTGGCCGAATTTCTGGCAACGGTGGCATTGTGCTGCGTCCGACGGGTTCTTTGAGTAGAACCGCCAGTTTACCCAAAACCCGTCCAACGCCTTAGTCCGCCGCAGGTCTTGAAGTTTGACGGTGCCGCGATCGAAGTACAACAGGTACAGTGTGTGTGTACCTGTGACTGTTGTCTTCCGCGAGAGGACTTTTATGTCTCGCGGCGTTATTCCGGCACCCGAGAGGTGCTCCTTGAGGACGGAGGTCGGGCGGTCTTGGTACCCCTGCAAGACGATCTTAACAGCGGTCTTCTGCACGGGGTCGAATGTGTAGAATTTGAAGTTTTTACGCTTCAATTTCTCCACAACCAGGTCGAAGTTCTTTTGGTCAAATGTGAACACTTGCACTGACGATTTACCTATTTTGAGGCAGTACACGAGGCCTTCCAGCTGCTCGTCAACATCGTCCGCCAACGTGTCCAAAACGAAAATTGGTGGTGGTCGTCGTTCCTTTGGAGTAATTACTTTTTTTGGCGAAATCACTTTCTTCCGTGTACGACCGTCGTCGTCGGTAGTGCTACCGTCGGTGTTGTTGTTGTTGCTTTCCTCGTCACTCAGTCTCGCGAACTTGTTACTGGTGGGAATGTTGGCGGATGTTGAAGCGCCATCGGTCGACGGATTGCCGGAAGTAGCTGAACGGAGCCTAATAGGGCTGCGATCCTGGACGCGGTAGTTAGCGTGTAATAACTTGGGGTCGAATCCTTTGGCGCACACACTCCCCGGCGCGATGGCGGACGACGCGGCGTTGGGTTGTTTACCTTTTTGCACACGGCCGGTAGACGAACTTCGCGGGTTTTTCGAGGCCGCACTCGAACTGCCACGGCCACGGCCGGCCCTTGGCATGCTGCAGGAGCAAACTCGCGGCTAATCCCGGTAAATTACGGCGAAAAATTTCGAAAAAACGATGGAGCACTGAGCACTTGACTGCTGCTTGCACTTGTGCGTACACGGAGGTGGTCCATTTTAAATCCTTTGCGGTCGTACAGCATCATTGTACTCAGAAAAATCAGCTTTATCGTTGTGAACAATAATATCACAAATCTAGGCTTGATTTTAGGACCCAATTTCCAGCTTTATTATAAATCTGACAGAAAATGAGTGGGTGTAATTACTCCTTCCCGCCCAGACCACAATAGAGATTTTAACATTTTTCCTGTCCAGTACAACTTGTTCAAATTGAATGCAAATTGAACTGGAACAGCGAACGTTTTAATCTAGCGGCCAGTCCTACTGCGTCAAGTTTATCGCAGAGATGATTCGTTGAAGTGGGTTGAGTTTGAGCACGGAGTGTTTCGAAATCTATAATGGCGGAAGAAGCGTGGGGACACACCACCATACGCTCCGAGTGTTTTTTAGAAAATTATGTGTGATTTGGGTTGGGCGTTTCAGCAGAATGCGCTGCTGTGAATGCAAAGAGACGAGTTGTTTCTTTCAATTCCGCTAAGATCCTCCTATAAGATATTGTATTTTATAAGTTATAAAACGTCCATGGTAGAAGGGTAAGATGTTTCGAAATTAATAACGCCGATGTGGTTAGTTAGACTGTCCAAAATGTTCTACCTTTATTGTAATCGAAAAGTCCCCCAGAGCCTCACACATGAGGTACTGAGGTTTTGCTTACTGAGCATTAATCGAGCTACTTGCTTTAATCGCGGCGAGGTAAACGAAGTTTAGCTTTGTTCGCAGTTTGGGTTACTGTTGTCGGCTGTGCTGACGATGTTGGTGGCGTCGATCAATTATGCGGAAAGCAATTTCCGTAACTAATATGTTAACAGGACCTCTAAAAAACTAGCTTTAACCATGGCCGTTTGAGGGTTTATTTGAACGCAAGGAGTGTTTGTCGACTGACTTCCAAACTTAACGACATTAAAATTTTCAACGGGGAATCTAAACGTCTCTCAAACCTGTCAAGCTCTGTCACTACACGAGGGATGCGAGCCGTCATTTTTGTGTGTTTTGGTTGAAGAGGCAGCATCAGGCAGGGAGGCGCAAGTGAAAATGTACAGCGTCAAGCAAAACGGTCCCGCTGGGACGGAAAACGCGGAAAAACAGTGTCGATTGTGCCTCAAACAGTCCCGGGAGTACTACAGCT
The DNA here is from genome assembly GCF_016801865.2 of Culex pipiens pallens. Classification (NCBI taxonomy): domain Eukaryota; kingdom Metazoa; phylum Arthropoda; class Insecta; order Diptera; family Culicidae; genus Culex; species Culex pipiens. The sequence continues at coordinate 92,088,828 of NC_068937.1, read as the reverse complement.
TGAAGAAACGTTTCGAGGACACCCCGCCCGTGCACGAAGTCATCAAAACGCTGCTTTCTTTCGTAAGTACGGCTTGCTGGCGTTTTTTGCTCCTGCGTGGGTGGTGTGGGGTCAAACGGGCTCTTTAGGGTGAACTGAAATTTTAAATTAAAATTTTCGACCAATTTCTAGATCGAAGATGAACCAGAACTGCCCCAGCAAATCTGCGTCAGCTGCAGCAAAGAGCTGCTGTACTTTAGCCAGGTTAAGGACCGTTGGGTGGCCAACCAGTTCGCTTTGGCACGACAATTTGCCCGCGGTCTGCCGCCGAGGCGAAAGTCACGCGAGTCGCAATCCTCCAGTATCACGATCCGTCCCTGCGTGGTCGTCCTGGACAAAGACATGCCCTCGGGGGCGGACGAGGAAAGTGAAAAAAATGAGTCGTTTGACGTTTCGCACGAAGTGGTCAACGAAGCAGAACCGGATCGCGATTCGGGAGATGACGACCTGATTGAGATTCCGGATGATCCCGAGCCAGAGAAAGAGCGTCAACCAGCACAAAAAACGCAACAACCTCCGAAGCCGGTGGATTCTGGCGCGTACAGACGATTTATTCGCTCCTGCGTGGATCTGAGATGTTTTGTTTGCACGAGAGGATTCGGGTCGTCCCAGTCTTTCCAGAGACACATGCATCTAGAACACTCTAAAATGCTGCCATATCGATGCACGCAGTGCAAAGGAAAGCAACCGGTATTCTACACGGTGAACAGTATGAACCAGCACTTTGGCGTTCACCACGTCAGTTTCACCAACCGGCGAAATAAGGCCGGCGTCCGGAACTTCTTCACGTGCGGCAAATGTGGCCAAACGTTCCAAAGTCTGGCGGACAGTAAAAATCACGCCAAAATACACAACCGGTGCAAAATATGCGGTCTCGGCTTCACACAGCGATTTTCACTGAAGCGCCATTTGGTAAGAAGACTCAAAAAAAAAAAAAATCAACATTGTATTTCAACTAACCTTCCTTACGATTCAGCAAAGTCACATTCGCCAACGCTCCAGCGTCGTCTCGACCGTGCCGCGGTATCGGACATCAAAGGGTTCTGCGGATTTGACGGAGGAGCAAACGCCACCGGATGACATAACGCCAGTGTCGATGGTCACGATGCCCCTAATAATGCCGGACGAATCGATGGACGTGGCCAATCTGTACCCCAGCGTGGACCTCACGGAACAGCAGCAGCAGTCGGACAATATTAAAATGGAGCCGTCGTTCGATTCGGCAGGGCAACAGCACGACGCACCGGAAAGTGAGGATTATTTCTAATTTTTTTTCCTTTCCTTTATTCATCTTTCGTCTAATTTTCCCGAGAAGCATGCAAAAAAAAAAAAATGATTTTCAGAGTTTGAGGTATAGTTTACGAGAATATTTGTAAGTACTGTTAATTTGAACTGTTTCGAAAGAATGCATGTTTATATAGCATTTAACTTAAACAATAGGTCACACATACTTAACGACTTGATTCATTTTACTTTTTAACCAGCCACAGCAAAAAAAAAATTAAAATTTTTAGAAACATGAAAAAAAATAATAAATCCCAATAATTTAAAAATCATTTGTTGATGACCAGCTCACCCCACCTTCTCCCCATGTTTCTGGATGTCATGTCAGAGCTCGACGTTGAATGCCAAACTCCTTGCCCCAGTGTAAAATCAACGCCCTAGTCGAGTCGATATCGGCCTGACATAGCTCATTTTCCAATCGCAGGGTGACCACTCAAATCCCATTTTCAAATTCCCGACTTTTTCCCGACTTTTTTCCAGACTTTTCCAGAATGCTCAAATAATACGCATTTCTGATCTAAAGAATGAATTCAAACAAAAAACATTCTATAAGAAAAGTCAATATTAACCACCGATTTTTTTTTAAATGAATTAAAAAAAAACAATTATAGAAATTTTTTTGTAAATACAGAAACTAAACAACAAATAAAAAAAACTTCTAAAATGAAATTTCATTATTATGATTCACAGTAAAAACACGAACTGTGTCTTTGAAAAAAATATCGAAAGTTCAACAATACTTCTTACTTCCATGTTTTTTTTTTAATTATAAAAAGTATAGTTTTTAATACTTCGTTTCAACTGGAAATGACAAAAACTTAAAGATAACTGAACATAAAATTTCGTTCCTATTTTTTTAAACTTCATCATCATTTTAAATCAAAGAATGATTAAAACATAATTGCTGATATTATTTATTCAAAGGATTTAGAAAAATGTCAAGGAATTCATAAAAAAAAATTGCCATGTTCCCTTTTTAATTTTGTAATTTTTGATATTGTTTTTAATCAATGTTAATTTATCTAGTGGTCAGTATTTAACTGTTTTTTTTTCAATGAAAATTCAGTTTGATATGATTTTATGTTTTCCTACTTATTTTAGGCAAAATTTTCGAAGAGACAATTTTTTTTAAACAGTTTTGCAATAACTCTAAATTTCTTGGATTATTATTTTTTGCAATTTCAATATTTCTTTTTGTTTTCAAAACGTAAAAAAAACAATTTTTAAAATTACTTAATGAATTTAGTCAGACAATTAAAAAAATTTAAAAAAATATTCAAAATAAAATCATAACTTCAAGCTGGCCATCAGGCTCTATTTTTATATTAGTTTGTCAACTTTACCTCTTGTTTGATAAACAAAAATTAATAGCGATCATATGATTAATAAAAAAAATATTATGAAGATCTGTGTCAAAGACTCCAATATTAAATAAGATTTTGAAAGTCTTAAACAGCTTTTTTATACTCAAATATATTGAAATAGTGAAAAGAACCTTAAATTTAAAGTAAGTTACTAAAGCAGAATTGAGTGAATTCAATTTGAAAATTGCACAAAATAATACAAAATTATTTAAAAGTTAAAAAATAACTTTCAAACAAGTATGCTTAGATTTCCCGACTTTTCCCGACTTTTAGACAAAAAATCATAAATTCCCGACTTTTTCCCGATTTTTGGCGGATTTTGGCGAATTCCCGACTTTTTCCCGACTTTCCCGATTTCCCGACTTGAGTGGCCACCCTGCAATCGGGATCGATTGACAGGGCAGAATCAAAATAAACCAAGCAAAAACGAAAGTTAATCATCACAATCGATTATGGCCCAGCTGCAGCAAAGTGCACTGAAAAGTGAATTAAAAGCCCACAGCCAGTGCCGATTGTGCATGAATTTGGCCGGCGAGTTTTGCAGCTTTACGAACTTCATCGAGGACACGCGAACCGTGCAGGATGTCATCAAAATGCTGCTGGCGGTGAGTAGAATATCTTTTTGTGGTTGGGTTCAGTGTTTACGATTGGATAAGAGGGAGGAACATTTCGAAAAGTTGTAATGTTGTTTGTGTTGTAATAAACAAACAACATTACAAATTATATTAATGATTTCTGTAAATTTCAAGTCATGTGCTGAAACCCCGATGGTTTGACACCAACTGTTGTCAAACGAACGGGGTCACTTTTTAGTTTGACACCCTCTTTATACAGAGCTCACACTTCCTATCGAACGTTTTGTTTGATAGTATGTGTGAGTCCCGTGTAAAAAGTGACAGTTCTTCACTTTTATATTATTATTATTATTATAGAGACTTTACACCACTGTGCATTCGTCTCTTCAAGGTGGATAGTGGGAGGGGAAAAGTTACAGAGTTTTAAATCACTTGTCTGGCTATATTTCAATATTTGTTGCCATGATTTCTTTCTGTTAATTTTCTGGAATATTCTGGATCTGGTTTACTGGTCACTTTTCTTGGTTCAGCTTAGGTTGTTTGCTCCAGAATAATAGCTCTAGCTGCCTGAATTGCATTTTTTAAACTTCTTCTTGATAAGCTTAGTTCACTTGTCTGTAGAGAGTGACGATTCTAGAGGTTTTCAATTTCCCGGGAATTGAGAATTGAATTTGGAAATTTCCCGTGACCCGAGAGTGTTTTTTACTATGCCAATAGTGCCAATAATGTATAAAGAAATTTTATAAATATGTTTCTTTTCAATGAATTCAGTTACGATTTCTTGATACTTATTCAATGAAACGTTAATTAGTAGCCTCATTTTTTTGGGAACCTACCTTTTTTCTGAATCTTCAAATACAACTTGTTGTATGAACTTGTTATTAGATTTTTTCGAAGTAAAAAAATTGCTAATATATAATTTTCCAGTATCGGGATTTATGCAATATGATAAATAGCGACTCAAAACAACAATTTAATGTTTTTTTTTTCCTTTTTGAAGGTCAACTGTAAATATTCATTGAAGAAATAGCAATCAGGAAAACCCGAATGTTCACATTTAGCGGACCTTAACTTTACAAAGATTGCCTGAGTTTTTTTCTTACAAAATATTATTTAATATTGAGGTTGAAGCGAAACACAAAATTACTTATTGACATCAAAAAAGGAAATTACCTCGGAAATTACCTTGATACAGCGAAATTAAATAAATAATGCCTGTATGAGAATATGGAATTTATACTAATCTTGAAAAGGCTTTTCCCTCTTAGAAATAATAAATAAAAAAAATATTTAAAAAAACATTAGACTTTCTTCCTGGGGTCTAACTGCTAAGTATGCTTTAAGGTTAATTTGGGGAATAAGAAGATAAGAGAAGCATTGGTTCATTCGAACTTGAACGTCTTACATTGAACATCCAATGTTCTAAACAATTTAAAATATTCAAATGTTTTTCTGATTAGTTTATATAATTTTGCTTCGATATTAATAAAATTAAAATTTCCCGGGAGTCTCGACCAAATTTCCCGGGAATCGAGAGGTCCAAAAATGATCGATTTCCCGGGAATTCCTGCTTGTTACCCTCTACTTGTCTATCTATAATTAAAAAATTGTTTCCATGCCTTTTTTTCGTGACTTCTGTTTATGTTTCAAATATTTAGCGGAATATTTAGAGAATAAATAATTAAGTTCTTCAAGTTTATCTTCGTCCTCTTCTTCCAGGGTTTTAGAAGTTATCTCTCAACACTGTTTCTTATAATACTTTTCTTTTATGACATCTTCATCTTCTTCATCTGTTCTTCTGCAGTCATCTCTCTTCGTTTTGTTGTTAATTCGTCAACCGTGTCCAAATATGCCTGTAAGCGCTTCCGGGTTTTGTAAGTGTGCGTAGAAAGCACGGTCTCGAATCCATCGTTGGCTGCTTCGTCAATTTCATTTGTTTGCATTGCATATACACGCAGAAAAATATTTTGTAGAATCAGCCTGCACGAGGTTTGATTCAACAAAATTTTTGTTGAATATAATCAACGCCGATTTTGCGTTAAAACAAAGCTTGATTTTCTCAATTCCACAAAAATCTTTTGTTGTTTTGAAAAAGTTGCTTTGACGTTTAGCGTTGCACTAAATGGCATTCTTGACTCAACTTGGCACTACATGCACGTGTGACAAGATAGCACGTCAACGACCAATTCAAAGTTATTTAATTATTTCGAATGAAAAAAACATACAAAACCATATTTTTAGCTTGAGGACGACCCTTTCCTGCCGCAACAAATATGCATCGAGTGCAGCAAGGAACTGCTCCACGTGGCGCGAATCAAAGAACTATGGGCGACCAATCAGTTTGCGCTGGCCCGACAAGCCGCCAGCTTGGCAGCGGCTAGTATTGAAAAGTGGCCCGATGCGGTCAAATTTCCCGACCCGGTAGAGGGCCACCAAATGTTTGTTCAAGTTGATGAAAATGTGAGCGAATCTGAACTGTTCGTTGACCGCGCCGACCTGGAGGAAACGCAACTGGAGGACGGTGAAGAGTTCGACCGATCAGCTGAACAGGAAGCTGAGGAAAAGGTCCCTCGAAAGAAAAAGAAAAAGCGGCGGTCGACGTGCAAGAAGGAAATTGGCAAGTTTAGATGCTTCAAATGTAACATCACTTTTGATACCATAGAGCAGAAGAACGAGCACGCCAGACAGCATTTCAAGTGTAAATTTTGCGTTGCAAACTTCCTCCAGATGAATGATCTACGGAGACATCTGGTGAGTGTTCATCGTCAAGCGCAGTACGCACCTCCCAAGCAGCGATGGAATAATCATCATCAAAAGAAAATCTTTGGATGTTCATCAAGAGAAAAAATCCGAAAGAAGCATTGCTCTCTTCTCTCGCACACGAAAGATCGGTAAAAGGAATCTCAAAAAATCATCATCTTGATTATTCGGCGGAACATCTTTTTCACTACTACACTTGCAAGTGTAACGTCACACGTCGAAAAATAACCTGTCACATTTTGTAGATGGGCAATGTGTGTAAACAAAGTGAAATAAATGATTTTAAGTGGTGCTTACAAGGAAATTTACAAAGAAAAATCAACAGCAGATTGATTTTCTTGGAGAATTTCGAGAGCGATTTTCTTTTGCATGATTGGCCTCCTCTCTCTTTCGCGGGTGAAGAAAGTTCGCAAGCGAAATTGATTGTTTTGCGATTATTCCATCCCTGCTCCCAAGGAAAGAGGTCAAGAAACAGCTTAACAAACGGCAGAACAAAAGAAAGGGAGCGATTTCTTGGGGCTTTTCTTAACACTCTCAAGCTTACTTTCGCCAGTGTTGTTGCCCATTTGAATTTTTCCTTGACCGGTTCCTTGCCAAGTGCGAATTTTTCTTAATAATTGAATTCTAAAGGCTTCTTCTTATCATCCACAGAGAAAACATACCAACGAAAGACCGTACACGTGTCCGCACTGCACCCAAGCGTTCCAACGTTTGGAGCATGTGAATTCACATGTCAAACAGATACACTCTGGACCTGGGTGCCACTCGTGTACAATGTGTGCGCAGCAGTACTCAACGGAAGAGGACCTGATGGAGCATAGAAATAGTTCCCACCCACTGCCCATTCGACCCAGTGTGAAACAGGAAAAAAGATCAACCAAACCGGCGGCACCCAGTGAGCCACCAATTCGGGCATCTTTTATAAAGGAGGAACCAATGGTGGATTTCTCTGCAAATAACGATGATTAATTTAATGGCGTTTTTTGGGAGTTTCAGCATATCTTTGGTAAATGTGAGTGTCATAATTGAAAACTATAAAAAATGTGTTTTTTTTTTTTATCCGATAATCCAAGTTTAAAATAATTAGAAATTACAATTAAAAACAACTACACGCGGTATTATTTGACCCTTTTTAAATGTTTGAGTTGAGTTAATTTCCATTTCGCCAAGCCCACCCCGCACCGCCCACATTGTTTACAAACAAATCAGGTTAGTTTTTGGTAGCGCGCGGTTTCACGATGTTTCGTCGGAAGGAAATGATGAGTTCCCCAACGGGTAAACCCGCCCAGAACCAGTGCCGTTTGTGTTTGAGCAACGCCAGTGAGTGCTGCAGCCTTGCGAATCGGCTCGAGGACATGCGAACCGTGCAGGAAGTCATCAAAATGTTGCTTTCGGTGAGTGATTAGTTCAACATTTTTGATCCATTTTGGTTTCCCGGTGAAAAAATTTACGAAGACGATGTCGGTCCACACAGTCGATCAAACTCTTACATGGAATGTCGACCGAATCAACGGTATGTTTCAATCCACTATCATTTCAACTGTCTAAGTTGGAACTTGTGATGTTTTAAACAATATTGGTGGTTTGAAATACAAATTGTTACTGATTACACAAGTTCAGCTAAATTAACAAAGTACAGAAAACTGAGAACTTATTGGGGCTACAATCTTAAAATCGACAGTAGTTTTTAGAGCATTTTCAACTACCTTAATTTTGAAATCCGTGTCTTACTGAGTTGACCAAAATATTGATCAAAAATCCAATACCGCTGTCCCGAATTGCCCCAGTGTACGGTATATCAAAACATTGTTCTAGATCGAGGACGACCCCGGCCTGCCGCAGCAGATTTCTCGATTAAATTTTCAAAAGGTCCTATCTGCATAGGAAACCCATGAGGGATAGGTTGTTTTGAAAATTTAATCTAGATTTGTGCGAGTTGTAGCAAAGAGCTACTACACATGGCCCGGCTCAAGGACTGCTGGGTGGCCAATCAATTCACCCTTGCTCGGCAAGCTTCAAAGTTAGTGCCGAAAGACGGTGAGGATAGTGAATGGACCAATATGGTCCAGTTCCAGGCCGACGAGCAAGCCGAAGAGGAAATGTATCTTGAGGTTGATGAAAACGTGAGCGATTCGGAGCTGTTCTTCGCCAATGCTGAATTGGGAGAATTTTCAGTTGAAGTACCTGGCGATAGGACTAAACAAACGGAGACAAACAACGACACCAAGAAAGTTGAAAGAAACAAGTATGTTAAAAAGTGTGGAGAGTACAAGTTCAGATGTCACAAATGCCGCCTCAGCTTTCCGACTCTCAAATTGAAAAACGAACACCTTAAACTGCATAACAAGTGTGAAGTTTGCGGGGCCACCTTCATGGCGAAAAATGATCTTCGAAGGCACATGGTTTGTTGCAATCGTTCTCACATCTCGCTTAAAAATCTAACAAAATATTTAAAACTTTCAGAGAATACACAACGGCGAGCGACCGCACGGATGTCCGCACTGTTACCAGCGTTTTTCTCGGATGAGTCACCTCAAAGACCACATAAAAAAGCACGACAATCTACAATCCCACGCTTGCCTGCTTTGTACGAAAAATTTCCCTGCACTTCAAGAGCTGCTACAGCACAAGATGGAAGCGCACTCAAACACGCGGCGGACACAGCGCCAGAAAGCCACCAAAGTGGAACGATTGCCATTCGAGGGGGGCAGCAGCGGCGGGACAATTCGACAGCCGACTGGGGGTGATGTGCGACGATCGGTTGTTGTGAAGGAAGAGCTGGTGGATGAGGATTACGAATTAATTATAGATTGAACATGACTTGAGCGCTTAATGTGCGTCGTAGTACTGAATTAAAACTGTAAATGTGCATTTCGTCGCTGTCTTTCACAGCTGTCATGGAATACTTCACAGCAGCTTGATAGAAAGTTTAACTCCATGTTGCACTTTAAGTTTCTCGATATGAGCAATTCTCGCTGAAACCGTCCCACTAGATGCACATGTTCTCAAATCGTTACGGCAATGTTCTCATTCGATTCGGCGCACCAAAAAACCATAAAAACAACCTCCGAACCAATGAAAATGTCAGCCATTAGCCACCTGTAAAGAAAAACTTGTTTTGAACAATGGATTTTTTCGAAAAAATGCCCTAATTTAGAGAAATGATATCTCCCAAAATACATTAACAAACATCAAAAAGTTATATATCGTTGGAAAGGTAATCGTGAGGGCTTTCTATCGGACTTTGATAAACATTTCAAAAATTATTTTTTCAAGGGTAATTTTCAAGGTTTTTGGGAAACTTACTCTTAATTTTGAATTTTGACCGTGTTCGCAACCACTTATCATTACGCAACCATTTTTATTCGAAAGATTGGACAATTTTGCATAAAATCAACTTGAGAAAAGTAGTGTAATGAAATAGTTTTCGTATAGATATTTGCGGATGAAAGAAATTGGTCAAATTTCAGATAAAAATAACCAAAGCTCAGACTTCAGAAATGAGCCTTATTCACAGGTAAAACAAAGCAGGATTGTATTTGAGCTGAATGTACAGTCATCTGAGGCATACAGGATGAATAGGGACAGCTATTTCAACTATGCTTAAACAAATCAGATCATATTTTTAATTTGTTTATGTAAAAACATACATAAACAAACAAATTTCTATATTTTAAGCTTTTAAGTACTCTGAAAACTAATTTCCTTACTTAGACTGTAGTCTCGATTCGCCACATTTCACTGAAGTAATATTTTATGTACAGAATTTGTTTTGGGAAGGTCTGTTTTATTTGTATAACCTCAATCCTGCTCAAAAAAGTGCATAGTTGAAATCAATATTGTTTGATCAAGTTACAACTTGATGGCGCTGTTGATACCATCAAAACAAGCAAAATTTTTCGTCCGGATCGGACTACGCCCTTTTATTTGACAACACCCCAAAGTTTCGTTTTTTTTGCAAACAATGTTGAAACCCGTCATTTTCAAACATATCTTTATAACCCCAGCCGTACTAAGTCGAGCCAGAACTCACTAGAATGATAATTAGACGTAGAATTAATAGGTGTAGTCTGTTTTTCAATAAAAAAAACTATTTTTAATGTATTTATGTTGCGCAAATGAAAACTTTATACTTGGTTTTCATATTGAGAGCAATTAAAATAAAAGTTAATTGAATCCCAAAATATTTTTTTTACATAAAATAGAGAAGAGCGGGACAAAGGTACGCACCTATTGACACTCATTCTGTCACCAATGACCATAAAATATTTTTGATTCGTTCTATATACCAAATGGTACCCTTATCACTTGCCTTCAAAACGTAGTACAAGGATTTACCTCAAATCGCTTTTATGTCGAGAACCAGGCAATTACCCTAAAAAAATCAAGTGCGTAGCTTTGCCCCGTATCTGGGGCAAAAGGATTTTTCACTTATTTTTTGTTTAAAAGTTTATTTTTCATCCAGTTTTCAATTGGGGGTAGTTTTTTACCCCAAATAAAGATAAATTTATCTTAAATTGACTTGTGTCAATTTAAAGGGCGTAGTCCGATCCGGACGAAAATCGAGTTTTTTGCTTGTTTTGATGGTATCAACAGCGCCATCAAGTTGTAACTTGATCAAACAATATTGATTTCAACTATGCACTTTTTTGAGCAGGATTGAGGTTATACAAATAAAACAGACCTTCCCAAAACAAATTCTGTACATAAAATATTACTTCAGTGAAATGTGGCGAATCGAGACTACAGTCTAAGTAAGGAAATTAGTTTTCAGAGTACTTAAAAGCTTAAAATATAGAAATTTGTTTGTTTATGTATGTTTTTACATAAACAAATTAAAAATATGATCTGATTTGTTTAAGCATAGTTGAAATAGCTGTCCCTATTCATCCTGTATGCCTCAGATGACTGTACATTCGGCTCAAATACAATCCTGCTTTGTTTTACCTGTGAATAAGGCTCATTTCTGAAGTCTGAGCTTTGGTTATTTTTATCTGAAATTTGACCAATTTCTTTCATCCGCAAATATCTATACGAAAACTATTTCATTACACTACTTTTCTCAAGTTGATTTTATGTAAAATTGTCCAATCTTTCGAATAAAAATGGTTGCGTGATGATAAGTGGTTGCGAACACGGTCAAAATTCAAAATTAAGAGTAAGTTTCCCAAAAACCTTGAAAATTACCCTTGAAAAAATACTTTTTGAAATGTTTATCAAAGTCCGATAGAAAGCCCTCACGATTACCTTTCCAACGATATATAACTTTTTGATGTTTGTTAATGTATTTTGGGAGATATCATTTCTCTAAATTAGGGCATTTTTTCGAAAAAATCCATTGTTCAAAACAAGTTTTTCTTTACAGGTGGCTAATGGCTGACATTTCCATTGGTTCGGAGGTTGTTTATATGTTTTTTTGGTGCGCCGAATCGAATGAGAACATTGCCGTAACGATTTGAGAACATGTGCATCTAGTGGGACGGTTTCAGCGAGAATTGCTCATATCATAATTTGGAAACAAGTTAATTCTATAGTTCGAAGGCAACATTTCAAAAGGCACCATGTACATTTTGACACTTTCTGGGTTATTGATTGCATATTCTGAAAGTACTCCTAATATGCTACCTGTCCACCAAGAATGATCAAAAGTTACTTCAGTAAAGTCTGTTTAATAATGATTTTAAATAAAGTAACATGAAAAAAATCTCTGGCATCAGCAGTGCATGTTTATATAGCCCTGTCGACCTGTCAGATAAAAGACTACATGAACCTCGTGACGAAAAAAAAAAGCTTCATGAAAAAGACGCCATGTACATTCGGCGAAGAAGGGTGATAAAGACGTTGGTGACACTGTAACTGAAAATCGCACTTTGCTGAGTTCGTTTTCGCACTTTTCATACGATTTTTTCAGTTCGACTACGATTACACAAAAAAATTGTAATTGTATTGCGCTATTCTCACGAACTTGGACTTCGCACTAAATTATTGCTATCGATCGCACTATTGCGACTTGTCAAACTGGCTTGGGAAATTTTATTTTTTTCGATAAATGATCAAAGCGAGCCGATATTGCTCACCTGTCAATCGCAATTTTAAAGTGCGATTGTCCAGTTTGGTGGAAACTGCGACTGGAAATGTAAATAAACAACGGCTGGTTGCCTAGTTTTTAGAAATTTTGTTGTCAAAAGTGCGAGAGAAAAGTGCGGGCCAATTCCAAGTTACGGTGCAAGGATCAATATAGTTGAACTGAAAAAATCGTATGGTGAGGTGCGAAAACGAACTCAGCAAAGTGCGATTTTCAGTTACAGTGAATTTCAAAAGAAGTTATGGGAGCGTTCTTTTATTACGTAACGCAAAAAATCGGATTTTCAGACCCCCTCCCCCTCCCCTCGTAACAAAATTTTCATACAAATTTTAAAAAAATTGTATGGAGCGTTACACGGGCTCCGACCCCCCCTACTGCGTTACGTAATAAAATAAGGCTCCCTATGTTTGTTTTTGTTAAATATATAATGACGAAAATAATGCTTTATTGAATATGGATGATTAAGTAACAATAAAAGCAACGTTTTTCATCGTGTGTTATCATAAGAACATCTTCTTTTGCTTTTATATTAAAATGAGAATTGAAAAATGATGCTCAACATTAAAATGCGTTTTTCTCAAAACGCATGGTTTATACATGATAATATTTGAAATGTTGGCGTCGAGTTAAGGTATCAAATCGATGCACTCTTGTACTATCTAGACAGAAATCTCAGCAAGCTTAGTACAAGAGAGCACACCGGCATCGAAATATTGAATGAAAATAGATCTTTGGAATTTCGCTGCTTCTAATAATTTCGCCTGACCTACTTGACTTAAGTCATTTGAGTACCCATTTCTCCGTTCGGCGACATTTTCTACACTTCTGTGAACTCAGCATTTGAGCTCAGCATCTAAAGGGCCTATCCAACCAAAGTGCGTCATGCGCGCCCTCGCGGCATTTTTTGGAACTACTTCAGAATTTAACTCAAAATAATTCAAATATGTTCGGGAATCAAACCAGCAACATTCCGATCACTAATCTGGTAAGCTAACCACTGAACTATCGAGGTTACATATTAGGCTGAGGAATAAACTCGAACTGGTCAAGCAAGAAACTTTTAAGTTCTACTGAAAATATCTTCTTAACATAAATGCTGTAACGAAATGGGGGTGGTTTGACCAAAATCGCTCTGAAAAGATATGAAGTCCCGAGGGCTTTTGTTAATTTGATTTGGTTATCCGCGGTGGATTTTCTTGAAATAATTCGAACTGTCAAAAATCCACCAAAGGATCTACCGGTGGATACTTTTCTACCACAGTTTTTTGTGTGATCATTGTGGTACATGTTTTGGTGGATTTTTGACAGTTCGAATTATTTCAAGAAAATCCACCGCGGTTAACCAAATCAAATTAACAAAAGCCCTGCGGTAACCAAGCAATGAGCTAGTCGGTTTTTGATAGCTCAGAATGTCCTCTACAAGCTGTATATATGGAATAGTTGCCTAAATTTCGTTTAGTATTTTTTTGGAATTTTTTAAAATTTTATTTTCGGCTCCCCGTAGGGTTGTTCGACCAAAATCGCTCTGAAAATATATGAAATCCCGGTAACCAAGCAATGAGCTAGTCGGTTTTTGATAGCTCAGAATGTCCCCTACAAGCTGTATGTATGGAATAGTTGCCTAAATTTCGTTTAGTATTTTTTTGGAATTTTTTAAAATTTTATTTTCGGCTCCCCGTAGGGTGGTTCGACCAAAATCGCTCTGAAAAGATATGAAGTCCCGGTAACCAAGCAATGAGCTAGTCGGTTTTTGATAGCTCAGAATGTCTCCTACAAGCTGTATATATGGAATAGTTGCCTAAATTTCGTTTAGTATTTTTTTGGAATTTTTTAAAATTTTATTTTCGGCTCCCCGTAGGGTGGTTCGACCAAAATCGCTCTGAAAAGATATGAAGTCCCGGTAACCAAGCAATGAGCTAGTCGGTTTTTGATAGCTCAGAATGTCCCCTACAAGCTGTATATATGGAATAGTTGCCTAAATTTCGTTTAGTATTTTTTTTGGAATTGTTTAAAAATTTTATTTTCGGCTCCTTGTAGGGTGGTTCGACCCAAATCGCTCTGAAAAGATATGAAGTCCCGGTAACCAAGCAATGAGCTAGTCGGTTTTTGATAGCTCAGAATGTCCCCTACAAGCTGTATATATGGAATAGTTGCCTAAATTTCGATTAGTATTTTTTGGAATTTTTTAAATTTTTTATTTTCGGCTCCCCGTAGGGTGGTTCGACCAAAATCGCTCTGAAAAGATATGAAGTCCCGGTAACCAAGCAATGAGCTAGTCGGTTTTTGATAGCTCAGAATGTCCCCTACAAGCTGTATATATGGAATAGTTGCCTAAATTTCGTTTAGTATTTTTTTGGAATTTTTTTAAATTTTATTTTCGGCTCCCCGTAGGGTGTTTCGACCAAAATCGCTCTGAAAAGATATGAAGTCCCGGTAACCAAGCAATGAGCTAGTCGGATTTTGATAGCTCAGAATGTCCCCTACAAGCTGTATATATGGAATAGTTGCCTAAATTTCGTTTAGTATTTTTTTGGAATTTTTTAAAATTTTATTTTCGGCTCCCCGTAGGGTGGTTCGACCAAAATCGCTCTGAAAAGATATGAAGTCCCGGTAACCAAGCAATGAGCTAGTCGGTTTTTGATAGCTCAGAATGTCTCCTACAAGCTGTATATATGGAATAGTTGCCTAAATTTCGTTTAGTATTTTTTTGGAATTTTTTAAAATTTTATTTTCGGCTCCCCGTAGGGTTGTTCGACCAAAATCGCTCTGAAAATATATGAAATCCCGGTAACCAAGCAATGAGCTAGTCGGTTTTTGATAGCTCAGAATGTCCCCTACAAGCTGTATATATGGAATAGTTGCCTAAATTTCGTTTAGTATTTTTTTGGAATTTTTTAAAATTTTATTTTCGGCTCCCCGTAGGGTGGTTCGACCAAAATCGCTCTGAAAATATATGAAATCCCGGTAACCAAGCAATGAGCTAGTCGGTTTTTGATAGCTCAGAATGTCCCCTACAAGCTGTATATATGGAATAGTTGCCTAAATTTCGTTTAGTATTTTTTTGGAATTTTTTAAAATTTTATTTTCGGCTCCCCGTAGGGTTGTTCGACCAAAATCGCTCTGAAAATATATGAAATCCCGGTAACCAAGCAATGAGCTAGTCGGTTTTTGATAGCTCAGAATGTCCCCTACAAGCTGTATGTATGGAATAGTTGCCTAAATTTCGTTTAGTATTTTTTTGGAATTTTTTAAAATTTTATTTTCGGCTCCCCGTAGGGTGGTTCGACCAAAATCGCTCTGAAAAGATATGAAGTCCCGGTAACCAAGCAATGAGCTAGTCGGTTTTTGATAGCTCAGAATGTCTCCTACAAGCTGTATGTATGGAATAGTTGCCTAAATTTCGTTTAGTATTTTTTTGGAATTTTTTAAAATTTTATTTTCGGCTCCCCGTAGGGTGGTTCGACCAAAATCGCTCTGAAAAGATATGAAGTCCCGGTAACCAAGCAATGAGCTAGTCGGTTTTTG
Source organism: Culex pipiens pallens (assembly GCF_016801865.2). Classification (NCBI taxonomy): domain Eukaryota; kingdom Metazoa; phylum Arthropoda; class Insecta; order Diptera; family Culicidae; genus Culex; species Culex pipiens. Next base: position 92,073,196 of record NC_068937.1, on the reverse strand, counting down.
ATAGCTCAGAATGTCCCCTACAAGCTGTATATATGGAATAGTTGCCTAAATTTCGTTTAGTATTTTTTTGGAATTTTTTAAAATTTTATTTTCGGCTCCCCGTAGGGTGGTTCGACCAAAATCGCTCTGAAAAGATATGAAGTCCCGGTAACCAAGCAATGAGCTAGTCGGTTTTTGATAGCTCAGAATGTCCCCTACAAGCTGTATATATGGAATAGTTGCCTAAATTTCGATTAGTATTTTTTTGGAATTTTTTAAATTTTTTATTTTCGGCTCCCCGTAGGGTGGTTTGACCAAAATCGCTCTGAAAAGATATGAAGTCCCGGTAACCAAGCAATGAGCTAGTCGGTTTTTGATAGCTCAGAATGTCCCCTACAAGCTGTATATATGGAATAGTTGCCTAAATTTCGTTTAGTATTTTTTTGGAATTTTTTAAATTTTATTTTCGGCTCCCCGTAGGGTGGTTCGACCAAAATCGCTCTGAAAAGATATGAAATCCCGGTAACCAAGCAATGAGCTAGTCGGTTTTTGATAGCTCAGAATGTCCCCTACAAGCTGTATATATGGAATAGTTGCCTAAATTTCGTTTAGTATTTTTTTGGAATTTTTTAAAATTTTATTTTCGGCTCCCCGTAGGGTGGTTCGACCAAAATCGCTATGAAAAGATATGAAGTCCCGGTAACCAAGCAATGAGCTAGTCGGTTTTTGATAGCTCAGAATGTCCCCTACAAGCTGTATATATGGAATAGTTGCCTAAATTTCGTTTAGTATTTTTTTGGAATTTTTTAAAATTTTATTTTCGGCTCCCCGTAGGGTGGTTCGACCAAAATCGCTCTGAAAAGATATGAAGTCCCGGTAACCAAGCAATGAGCTAGTCGGTTTTTGATAGCTCAGAATGTCCCCTACAAGCTGTATATATGGAATAGTTGCCTAAATTTCGTTTAGTATTTTTTTGGAATTTTTTAAAATTTTATTTTCGGCTCCCCGTAGGGTGGTTCGACCAAAATCGCTCTGAAAAGATATGAAGTCCCGGTAACCAAGCAATGAGCTAGTCGGTTTTTGATAGCTCAGAATGTCCCCTACAAGCTGTATATATGGAATAGTTGCCTAAATTTCGATTAGTATTTTTTGGAATTTTTTAAATTTTTTATTTTCGGCTCCCCGTAGGGTGGTTCGACTAAAATCGCTCTGAAAAGATATGAAGTCCCGGTAACCAAGCAATGAGCTAGTCGGTTTTTGATAGCTCAGAATGTCCCCTACAAGCTGTATATATGGAATAGTTGCCTAAATTTCGTTTAGTATTTTTTTGGAATTTTTTAAATTTTATTTTCGGCTCCCCGTAGGGTGGTTCGACCAAAATCGCTCTGAAAAGATATGAAATCCCGGTAACCAAGCAATGAGCTAGTCGGTTTTTGATAGCTCAGAATGTCCCCTACAAGCTGTATATATGGAATAGTTGCCTAAATTTCGTTTAGTATTTTTTTGGAATTTTTTTAAATTTTATTTTCGGCTCCCCGTAGGGTGTTTCGACCAAAATCGCTCTGAAAAGATATGAAGTCCCGGTAACCAAGCAATGAGCTAGTCGGATTTTGATAGCTCAGAATGTCCCCTACAAGCTGTATATATGGAATAGTTGCCTAAATTTC